>NW_027491948.1:0-89844 GCF_021521415.1 Bidens hawaiensis
CCCATTCCTCAATACATGTACCCACAAGATATGTACATATATATATATATACACACATTAGCACGTATAAATAATATTATACACTTTACACATATGTTGTCATTTTTACCTATTAATGTACCAGTGACTTCCCCTGAATTTCCCTCGTGCAGACAAGTCTGTTATTATGTTCCGGACCATAATAACTCACTTGTCCATTCAAGTTCATCCAGACCCTGTCACTATATATTATTAGTTGATATTCAGATCCTATAATACTTGAGCTACTGGTTATATTTTAGGTATCTTTTAAAGACATCCTAATTCTTTTATAACCAATGGCTCTGATACCAACTTCTGTAACACCCCGTAACCGCAGCGGAAACGTAAACGGGATGCAACAGACATCTCTGATATCAACCACATTGCTTATAAAGAAAACTGAATACATTAATATGCTTCAAAATTACATTGTCTCGTATTTCATTACCGTCTAGGTGATACACACATCATACAATACGATACATAATTCTATTTATTATAATGTATCCTAACATTCCGCACGCAAATCTTACACACATCAAGCACTTAGCACGTAAGCAATCACTTCATCTTAGTTGTACCTGAAAAACATGTGAGAAAACGGGTCAACTACAAATAGTTGGTGAGTTTCACAATTCGAGTAAACCATGATAAATCATTATCATAAAATAATACTATTATCGATGTAATTATGCTGAGCCCACAAGTGAAACCTCTGACTATCACACACAACCCCCGTGGCATACCCCCGCCCACGGACCCGTGGCATATCCCCCGCCCACGGAACTGCCCCCAAACCGCTATGTCTAACATTACATAGCAAAATATATATAACACCCAAAATAGACATGTGCAACTGGCTGGGAAACATCAGCAAATCCATGCCGGACCAGTTGGGTTTGTCAGACGAATAGTACTATCCACACTCTACCCGGCTTTCAGTTAATCACTCGTGTTCCGGGGCCTTAGAATGTTAGCAACTCAGACAATTACCATCTTAGTACATTTCCGTACAATTCTCGTACAATAAAATATATATAAATCCACGCAAATCCATGCGTTCAGTATGTACTTAAACATTTCAGTAGTAACATGCTTCCGCCCCCGAGAAACTATTTAAAAACAATTCAGAAAAAGGGGGCTCGTGAAACTCACCTTAGCACATGCAAGCGGGTAACAACAATCATTATCAATTAACACGTCCAATCTGTAATATGATCCCTACGATCGTTGTTATACACTTATTGTTTATATAATCTTTTAACCGTATCAACCGGTACATCTGGGGACACTGTTAACCCAGTACTGTACCCGAAATACAATTCCAGACTCAGATTGTGATATCGTTTAGAGTTCCATGGTCACAATTACTATTAGTCGTTTTTCTCGTTTTGCGTGCCTAGCACGGTTATCCGTTTTTATGTTTCAAAAATGAGTTTGGTCACACACCACGACCCGAAAATAGTTGTTGACTAATAATTTAATTAAAGATGTGAAATTATAGCTCGGTTTAGACGTCCTGATTGGCCGCGGGACCCATTTCCGTCTTTGGCGTACCGGAAACTGTTAAAATAAGTTAAAATTACTCAAATCATCCGAATTATTTTCGGATGATTTATTTTTACTTGTTTAAACTCAATTATAAGAAGATAGTTCATTTTTAGGATTTTTATTCACCAGTCAGCTCGCTTATGCGAACTTTACCGGTTTACGCTTTTTAAACTTTAAAAGTTTGTTTTTGTACAAATAATTATCCGTCTGATCTCGGATCTTGAAATTTTGCACAAATCACTTTTTGACAGTGGGGAATTTTATAAAAATATTTCCAGAATTAATTTCTATAATTAATATTTATTTATCTATTTTTAAACACCATTTAAACACTAAATATGTTGTAAATACCAAACGATCTTAGAAAAATCCCAAATTTTTCCTGCATCTCCCCTGCCATCCACATAGTCCCCTGTAATTTTTCCAGAACCAAAATCTTCTTTTACATGCCATTTTCACTAAAACCGAGCTAGAAAACCCTAGAACTCGTTTAACCGAAAAGCCTACTTAGACTTCTCCAACTGACCCCAAATTTTGTGTGTGACTTATAAATGATATAAAAACCTTATCTGCAATTTTCCAGAATTTTTCATAATATTTAACTATTTTTCACCATTTTTGGCCAAAACCGAGCATTAAATTCACCAAATAATCATCCTTTATCCAAAAATTACCAAACATTCACGGAACTCATATTTTCATGTATCTAACACCTCTGTAAAATTTCATGACCTAACTCTACACGTATCACAATCTGTCCAAATATCCCAAAACCAAACATAGCCGAATATACCTTTCGTTTTCCGCCACTACAAGCTACAAACTCGTCTTTCCGCCTTATCTACCACTAAATACAGAACCTACAAACAACATACCACAATACCAAGTAAGTTACACTCACGATCAAGCCTCTTACACTATAGTTTCGGTTATGATTCAAAAACAAAGATTTAAACCGTAAACATTCGTTCTTGGTTCGTTTAACTCCTTTCTTGGACCAAGATCCCTTGTATAACCCGTATACATCACTTGATCATGCAAGAATCAGTTTTCATCTTTGAAACCTCGTTTTCTTGCAAATAAACTCAAGAAACGAAGATGGAAACGCGATTAACTCGATTCTTTACCTTGTTTTCTTGCTAAAAATTCCGGATTTTGGATCATAATTTTGAGAGGATTGAAGAATTGGGAGTGTTTGTGTAGAAAAAAAAAGAAATGAACAATGGGGTAACACCTCTCTATTCTAGGCCACATGTTTGGATTTCGGATATCCGAATAATGTTTTGGATAATCTGGTTCAGTTTGTTTTTCGGTTAAATGTCTAATTCGGCTTAAAACGAGGCTAAAACGGTCGTTTTTCGGCTTAAAAATAAAATTTATATAAAACCGATTTAAAAACTTTAAAAACTTAAACCATGACATTTATTAACTTAAAACATCATATCATTAATTATCGCGCATCTTTTTCGGCTTGATCGATCATCTCTTGCTCGGTTTGGTATTAAAGGTTTCGTTTAACGTACCGACGTACATTAAATCGAAATTCTTTTTCTGTGCCGTACTTTACTTATCCCGAAGCATTAATGCTTCGTAAAATCACTACATATCATATATCTCGGCTATAATTGAACCCTAGATTCGTTCGGGTTTCAATAACTATCGATCGATTGATCGCATATTCAATACGATGAATTATATATTCACGTACAATCCATACAGTGAACCCTGTATTCTCGTATAATTACTATGGTAATTCATGTATCCGACATTAAATATGACGTAACTATTATCTACCGGTTAGGGTATATCGGGTTTTGTCGGAATCGTTACATGATCAAAGAAGAGAAGCCATCTTTCCAGGTCACCAATGCTCTCATTGCATCTATGGGCAACTTGTCTACCAAAAACCAACAACAGATTCCCATCATAGAGGAACCAGTTGAGCATGGTGTTGATACACCTAAATCTTTTATTGGTGGTAGCACAAGTCACCATGGGAACCAGCAAAGGTTCAATGTCCAACTGATTGATGATACTGATTCTGCCTCAATGGCAAGTAGACATGTACCTTACACTGGTGGTGGAAATGGCCAAGGAAGTGAAACACAAGCTTTGTTCTCCATGTTTACAAAAACATGCAATACTTTTGTAGCAAAGAATCTGATTCATACCAGTGTCATCCAGGATGACCTTGAGCAGATAGATGTTGATGATTTGGAGGACATGGATTTGAATTGGCAAGTAGCCATGTTGGCTCTTAGAAGCAAGAGGTTATACAACAGGACTAGTAGATCACTTCTATCAGGGACCAATGAAAGAATTGGATTTGATAAGTCAAAAGCCATTTGCTATAACTGCCAACAGCCTGGTCATTTTGCCAGAGAATGTAACATGCCAAGAAACTTTCAGATGAACCAATTCCAAAACCAGTCAAGAAACCAGCAGCATCAATATCAATAGAACCAGCAGAGTACCAACAATCCCAACAACAACTTCAACAACAATCCCAACAACAACAACTTCAACAACTATAATCCCAACTTCAACAACTTTCAGCCTCAAATGAACAATCAAGTTGTGCCTTAGAATCCAAATTTTCAAAGAAACAACCAAAACCTTCAAATTGTTCCAAACAACTCAGTCCCAACCAACCAAAATCAACCCAGAAATCAAGGAAATGTGGCTGTAACTACACGGCATGAGGGTAATTTTGATTGGAGCAATCATGAAGAAGATATTGCAGATGACATCAAGAGAGCAAATGTGGCATTTATGGCATTGATTGAGAAAGAAGCTGGATCATCAACTCAGGTATACTCTGCTCCTATTTTTTATTTGAATGAAATTATCAATGATTTAAAAACAAAATTAGGAAAGCTGGAAAGTGAGTGTTTTAGGAAACAAAGTAACATCAATGGGTATAAGGCTAGTGAGCTGATCAGTGAAGAAAGGATGAAAAGTTTTAAAGATGACTGTGTAAGTAGTTACAGAGCTCAGAAAAGGTACACCACTGAGATAGATGGGTTGAAGAAAATGATTGTTGAAGAAAAGGTGCAGAACACAAAACTGCAGGTTGAAAATGAATTTTTGAAGAACTTGGTCTCCACAGGAAACATTTGTGGTATTCGAAACCAAGTAAAAGAGTAAGATAAATACAAAGCAGTTCTACCACCATTCAAAGATGTCTTTGAAGACAAAGAAGAATTTGTTGATTTGTACAAGAATGTTGAGGTGAATGAAAAAGGAAAATTGGTGGTAAAGGAAGAGGTGAAAGAAGACAAGTCAATTGGAGTTCAAATCTCTGAAGATGACTTTGATTCTGATGATCTAAACCAAGATGATTTGAGTGAATTAAGTGATCAGATCACTGATGAAGAGATCAAGGCTGCTGAAAGAGGAAGAAAGGTAAGGAAACTAGAGTCCATAGACAAACTTCCTTTGCTACCTCCAATAACACCAAAAATGAAGAAACATAATGAAATAATGAAGAGAGAACATGTATCCTTTGATTTATGTGAGAGAAAGAAGGTAAGCTACAATGCAGTCAGGCCACCAAGCAAGGCTTTATTAAAGAGGATAAGTATAAATAAAAAGAAAAGAGAAACTGAAAAAGTG
Source organism: Bidens hawaiensis (assembly GCF_021521415.1). Classification (NCBI taxonomy): domain Eukaryota; kingdom Viridiplantae; phylum Streptophyta; class Magnoliopsida; order Asterales; family Asteraceae; genus Bidens; species Bidens hawaiensis. Next base: position 5,188 of record NW_027491948.1, read on the forward strand.
GATATTGAGAACTTTATTCCAGTTTACCCTGTTTACTCTAGTCATGAGGTGTTTGACATTGGTGAGCTGGAAACCATGGAAGAATATGATAAGAGGCAGTCAAGACATAGTGAAAGTCAAGACAAAGAACCTTTGAATATGCAGAAAATTGTGTTTGTAAAAAGCAAGATTGAAAGACAAGACATCAAGATCGAGGAATTTGTTCCTTTCTCAATTAAATTTGATAGTCTAATAACTCAGAAGACACTTGGAGTCAAAGAACCTAGACCAAGTGAAGTTTCAAAAAGGGAAGTGTTCATGAGAAATACAAGGGAAAAGTTTGGTGAAAGAAATGTGATGAATATGGTCATCACACATACTCTTGTTATGAGAGACTCAAATTCAAGCCTTTTCATGTCCCAGGTGAGATAAAGTATAGACAAGACTTTGTTTTGTACAAGCAAAAGTATGATTCATACCTAGGAAAGGGAAAGGTGTGTGAAGAAGAGGCATTAAGTGAAGACAGTTTGAAACCATCAGTAGAGACCAAGAGAGAAAAGAAGACTGATGAAAAGACCAAGAAACATGTGGCTGAACAAGCTAAAAGGAGCAGATCTCCTACGAAGCATGAGAAAGCTGTCAAAAAGAACTTTCAGCCCTTGAGAATCATTCTTAAACAAGATACACAATTAGTCAAATCGGTAGCTCTCAAGGATCACCAAGCAGGAAGACGACAAGAATCAGAGGCATCTTTCCTAGAAAGAAACCAACTGAACTTACTAGTGATGAGAAGTTTTTATTGAGACATGGTTATGAATCTAAAGGATATCTTTGGAAACCTAAGGTTGAGGCTAAGGTGGATAAAGTTGCTGATGTAAGAGATTATTCAGAAAAGAAAGACTATGTAGTTCAAGAGTATGACATTGCACCAGAATAATGCCAGAGCACAACCTCATTTGTTAAAACTCCAAGAGAGTGTGGCTATGAAACAGATAATTCAGACACTATTGAAGTCACTCATGAAGATCCTGAACCAACAACACTCACTTCAAATGCTGCCACTGAAATCAAATATGATGAGTTGCAAGTTGAGATAGCTTGCACTTCATCACTCAACTAATCAAATTCTTTCTTTTGTGCAGGAACAGTCGACTCCACTGAATAAAATATGGGACATGGATAGTGCATGTTCTAGGCACATGACTTGTCACAGAAGGTGACTTGTTAACTTTGAAGAAAAGTTTGAAGGTCTTGTGTAATTTGGGAGTGATGAGAATTGTGGAGAGATAGCTGGGAAGGGAATTTTAACAAATAGAAAGGTTTCTTTTGATAATGTGTTTCATGTTGAAGGACTACAGTATAATCTGCTAAGCATATCATAAATGTGTGATAAGGGTTACAAAGTTGGTTTTGATGACTCACACTGTTTCATCCTAAAACCTGAATTTGTAATCCCACCTGAAATGATTATGATGATGGCCCCAAGAAATGGCAACATATATGAGCTTAATATGAAAGAAGTTGTTTCAAGGGGTGGCACATGCTTTGTTTCCAAAGCCACTAAAAATGAATCAAAATTGTGGCATAGGAAACTGTGTCATGTGAACTTGAAGAACATGAATAGACTTGTCAAAGGTGAGCATACGATAGGCTTACCTACAAAAGAGTTCAAATTAGAAGATCATTGTAGTTCATGTCAAAAAGGAAAACAACACAAATCTACTCATTAGCCAAAACTCATCAGCTCAATTGATCAAGTTCTTGAATTACTTCACATGAATCTCTTTGGTCCTGTGAGTGTGCCAAGTATAGGGAAGAAAAGATATTGTCTTGTGATCATTGATGACTATTAAAGATATACTTGGCTTTATTTCCTAAGTACAAAGGATGAGACTGCATAGTTGATTAAGGGCTGTGTGACAATGATTGAGAACAAACTGAGTAAGAAGGTTAAAATGATGAGAAGTGATAATGGTAGTGAGTTCAAAAATGGAGTCATGGAAGAATTTTGTGCTGAAAAGTGAATACTTCAGCAATTCTCTGCTCCTAGAACTCCTGAACAAAATGGTGTTGTAGAAAGAAGAAATAGGACACTTATTGAAGTTGCAAGAACCATGCTAGCAGATGCTAATCTACCAATTACATTTTGGGCAGAAGCCATAAATACTGCCTGCTATGTTCAGAATTGGGTACTTATCAACAAAAGGCATAACAAGACACCATATGAAATTTTCTTTTATAGAAAGCCATATATCAAGTTTTTCAAGCCTTTTGGATGCAAATGTTTTCTTCTAAACACCAGGGATTACTTGAACAAGTTTCAAACAAAATTCTTGGACTGTTTCTTTGTTGGATATTCTACACACTCAAAAGCATACAGAGTATATGTGAAAGACCATCTGAGTGTATTGAATCATCTGACATCATCTTTAATGAAAATTAGTTCAACACAGTTGATGGTGCAGCATGGTTGTTTGATCATGTGAAATTGATAAGGTCTTTCAAGATTTATCCTGAAGAATTTGATGACTCATTCTACAAGACCAGTGTGATTGAAGAGAAAAAGAAGAAAACATTAGACTTAGAAGAGTTGTGGAAGAAGGTTGCTATTAAAGAAAAGGAGTATACATTTGTAAAGGTTCACTCAAGTGATAGTGTTGAACAAGTTCAAGACAATGATTAAGGGAAAAATCAAAGTCCAGAACAAGATCATGCAAATTCCAATCAAGACAATCAAGAAGTGTAGAATGATTAAGTTCAGACTGAGGGAAATCCAAGCAACCAAACAAATGAAGAAGAAGCTGTAACAACAACAAGGTTTCAAGATCTGTTTGAAAGATTGAATATGGAAAACAATTGTGCATCCACTTCAAAACAGAACAATGAAGAAGCACCAGAGTTTCATGATGCAGAAACTGAATTGATCATTGATGAACCTAAACTCAATCAATCAAATCTTGACACAACTGTGTCTACTGATATGATAGTTCAAACCCCTTATGTTGAAAAGAATCATCCCTCTTAAAACATCATTGGAAATATACATTAAAGAGTTACAAGAAGTCATTCTGAAACTGCAAATATCTGTTTGTACTCCTGCTTTCTGTCCCAAATAGAACCAAAGAATATTGTTCAAGCTCTAAAGGACAATAGTTGGGTGGAGGCAATACAAGAAGAATTGGCACATTTTAGGGATCTACATGTTTGGGATCTTGTTGATAGACCAAGAAACAGGTATGCAATTAGAACAAAATGGTTTTTTAGGAACAAAAGGAATGAGAGGGGCTTAGTGATTAAGAATAAAGCTAGGCTTGTGGCACTAAGATGTCTTTAGGAGGAAGGAATAGACTTTGGGGAAGTCTTTGCACCAGTTGCAAGAATTGAGGCTATCAAGATTTTTCTTGCATATGCTGCCTCAAAGAACATTAAGGTTTTCCAGCTTGATGTCAAGTCTGCATTCCTAAATGGAACGATTAATGAAGAAGTGTATGTTGCTCAACCTCCAGGTTTTGAGGATCCAATGTATCCAAACAGGGTGTATATGTTAAATAAAGCCATATATGGATTGCATCAAGCTCCTAGAGCTTGGTATGATGAGCTGTCAAATCATCTTCTTGAAAATGGTTTTCAAAGGGGAGCCATTGACAAGACACTCTTCAACAAAATAAAGGGATCAGACTTACTACTGTTACAAGTCTATGTGGATGATATCATCTTTGGTTCAACAAATGGACAAATGTGTATGGAGTTTGAAGGGGTAATGAAATCCAAATACAGCATGAGCTCTATGGGTGAAATGAACTTCTTTCTTGGATTGCAAGTTCAACAGAAAGCAAAGGGGATTTTCATTTACCAAACTAAATATGTGCAGGACTTTTTGAATAAGTTCAAATGTCATGAATACAAGAAAGCTTCAACTCTAATGGACACAAAAGAAAAGATGATTGCTGATGAAAAGGGGGAGCCTGTGGATGAGCATGAATATAGAGCCAAAATTGGGTCTCTGATGTACCTAACTGCTACAAGACCTGACATTATGTATGCTGTGTGTGTCTGTGCAAGATTCCAATCATGTCCAAAAGTCCCCCACATGAATGCTGTTAAGAGAATTTTTAGATATTTGAAGGGAAGACCAGACTTAGGAATTTGGTATCCAAAGAACCAGTCTTTTGATCTGATTGCCTACACAGACAGTGATTATGATGGCTGTAACATGAGCAGGAAGTCAACCTCAGATGGATGTCAATTTTTGGGTGGTAGGCTAGTGTCATGGCAATGCAAGAAGCAGACAACTGTCTCAATCTCAACTGCAGAAGCTGAATACATTTCTGCATCTACTTGTTGTGCACAAGTTCTCTGGATTCAGAACCAAATGCTAAACTATGATTTGAATTTTCTGAATACCCCTATTTTTATTGATAATACTGCTGCATATTTTACTGTTAAGAATCTAGTTCAACATTCCAAGACTAAGCACATTAAAATCAGACATCACTTCATAAGAGATTGTAGTGAAAAAGGTTTGATTGAAATGAAAAGAGTTGATACGAGTGATAATTTGGCAGACCTATAACCAAACCACTTTATAGAATCAGGTTCAACTTTCTTCTGAAAGCCGTGGGAATGATCAACTCTGATGATTGATGATGTGTGCTAGTTGTGTGCCTCTATGTTCTAATTGATTATATTGTTAGAGGTCCCAAAAATTGAATGTTGTGTGAATGTGCTTGAATATGATAATTGATAAGTTGACTAATATGTGCTTAAGTGATTATCTGTACAAATTAGGTATCATTGATGCTTATGTTTTGCTTGTCAGTTAACTTGTATTGATATCAAGATAAGTAGTGTTTTATATTGTCAAAATTGATATTTACTTGTCTGATGTCATGATTAAATGTTTGTATATGTGTGTTATCTGATCAAGTGATATTGTTAGTGTAATACTCGGAAATTTCTTAAACAATAAAATAATAATTGTTGAGTACATCATTAATTAAAAGTGTTAGTATCTCGTAAATGGGAAGAACGTTAATGAAATATAAGCTAAACTTTTTAACATAGATACTATTTTAACATATACATGAGTAATAATAACCATAAGTAATAGGTTACTTAAAACGAACACTAAAGCAAAATGTTTGCTAAGTAAATGTGGAAATAAATTAAGAAGCAAAGATGGAGGACCATAGTTGACATTTCCTTAAACTATATTTGAAACCATTGCGTCTCCATCCCCATGAAAACGGAAGTTCTATTTTTAAGTAAATCTAATCTAATCCTAGCGATTTGAAGTGAGATTCGGATAGATATCTTAATTTAAATACAACAACAATTGCTTCATCGAAACCCAAAAATCTCTGTTCTCCCTGCTGACTTCACCGCCTCCTCAGTTGGAGTTATCGCCGCCCTCCACCACCTTTCGACCGCCACTCAATTCAATCCCCACCAGTCATAGCCACCACGGACGCTGCGTACCGCCGCCTCATACAGTCACTGTTTATTACTATCTGACATCATGCTCCGCTTTTTAACGATTGTTATGCATCCGTGTTCGATTTAGATACGTTCAGTCTCGCGGCTATTGAGGTAATAGTCCGTTCTCTGTTAATCGTTCTTTTGCATGAGTAATCAGTTGAGTTAATTTTGATTCGTTTCCGGCGACTAATATGTTAAATCTGATTTGTTAAAGAACATAAAATACATCATGATTTTGTTACTAAGTGGTTTCGTTGTTTGTTTCCTTCCTATAATATCACATTTAAAACCTCAAACAAAGTTGTGATATGGTACTTGTATATATATAAGAATACATATATATGATTTTATAATGTCATCATCACATGTAAGCTTTATGTATCATAATTTACGTTAAAAATTAGTAAATTAAATATGGGAAAGTTTTAGTCCAACTTGGGAATTCATCATGGTTCTTAAGAAGATGTGCAGAGGATGGTAACAAAATATTTGAACTCTGTGAGTATAACTTAAACGTTTTCATTGACGCCAACTAAAATAACAATATTTTATAATTCTAACTAATCAATTTAGAATGGCATACATGTATTGTTATTGTAAGAAAAAGAAAAAATATATATATATATGTAGTCGTCACTAACAATAAATTTCCTATAATGAATGTTTTATGAACAAGAACTTCTGTTTATGTCTCCGGAAAATCACTCAACAAATAAGTAATCTAAACAGGTTGAACTCCGTGTATTTTAATTTATAGCATAATTAATTGTAGGATTTCTTTGTTATTAACGACGAGTTGAGTTGTTTTGCTTTGCGTGCTAAATTAAGGTACGGTTTCTGGTTTCTTTCACTCATAGTATAAATTCTAATCCGTTAATTTGTAGTACGGATTTTCGTTACGTGTCGGTTATATTTTGAGTTCAGTTTTATTATATTATATTTTTGTAGCATGCAATGCATTATATATTTTGTACTCTTTATTATATGTTCCCTTTTTAATATGTTTAGTTATATGAAATTAATTTTTGTACTCTGTCACCCGAGCATGTCTGAAATGTCGTATGGGCGTCAACGGCATGCACTTATCGTGACAGTGCGTAATAAAAGTTCGCGGCGTCTCTAGTTAGTTCTTACGTAGCACTTTGGCCCCTAGAGGCGTATAGATCGATATTAGCTCTGAGTTTGCGTTTGTTGTGTGGAGATGGAATAATGGGTACGCCACGCTCACCGTCTCATAGGTGCATGGACTAGCTAGCTTTGTACCAGTCTGTTCTGTTTTGGCTCGTGGGTGTTTCCGTTTCACGTGACTTTGAGTTTTTGATATGTGTAGTCATGTGGTTTGATGTGTGTATATGTTATGATATGTTTCTAATATGCTTCCGTATGCGTTTGATTATATTCTGGACAAGTGTCGGATCATACCTCTGAGTTTTATTAAGTATATGTTTTGGTAAAAAGGTTGGTTTCGAGTTTGAATTGAAGTTCGTATAATTATTTTCTTACGTCTGTCCCTACGTATACTATTGTTCTTTCCGTTACTGGGCAATTTTTGGCTCAACCGTATTTTCTTGTTTTGTTTTTCTTATTTTGTTTTCAGGTAATACGGGACTCGGGGAAATTAGTGATGAGATATAATAATGAAGTTCAAGCTTTTTAAAGGCTATTCATTTTCGGTTATTTGAGTAAATATAATTTGACTTAGGCTTATTCGAATTTTGTTATGATATCTGTAATAGTGACACGTCGACCTGTTCCGGGTTGGGGTGTTACAGTTATGGTATCAGAGCAGAGGTTCTATCTTGTAGAAAACATAAACCCTAAAACTGAATCATGTGAGATAATATATGGGTAGACGTTGGGTTAGGATTTATTCTAAATTTTCTTGCTCATGATCTTGTGATCTTTAATTCCATCTATACAAGGCCATTCTGTTGTTAATCGTTAACACCAATTCCACTTCATGACTTTCTCATTTGTAATTAATTAAGTTCTTCTACCTGTGTTACCGCTTACGCTCTATGAATTAAGATAATGACTTTTGAAGACGATAATGACACGACTGAAAGAATCACGACTTTTGCTTATCCTCTACGCTCGATTCAGAATTTACTACCACGCTTGCCGCTCGACATTTTTTTTTCTCAAGATCAACCCATTTGAATAAGTTTGACGCTTTGTGTTAGTAAGCATCTTTCAAGATTTTGACATCATTTTCTTTATTAGTATATCAACACGTCACTCTTTTCATATAAGTTTAGTCTTTAAGATGCATAATGGAAGAACCGTTAGGACACAATCGTAAGGTAAATTGATGGTTATGGTCGCGAACGTAACCATGAATTTACATGTACGTATGTGTGCTACTAAAATCCATTTTGCAGCTTATTGTTCCTCTAATATTTAGATACGACATTGTCTTAAGTTTTCCCTATTATCTGCTAGTGTTACGTGTCTTTTATTATATATTTATTTATTTTTATATCAGTGTAGAAATGCATGTTAATATTCAAAATATGTTTTTGAAAATTTACGTTTTAAGTCTTGATTTTTTTTTAGTATTCCATTAGTTATCACTTTTTATTTCCACTTATAAGTCACATGTTTCAGTTATCTGTCTTTCGTTTTGGTTATTAGTTACACAATTTAGTCATAGGCTTTAGCTCATCAAAATTTATTTATTTTAGTTATTAGTTATCCACTATGTTATATGTAATTCTGTGTTCAAATGAAATTTTTGATTACCGTTTATAAGAACTAGTATTATCCGATACAAGTTTTAGGTTACCCATAGTTTCGTTCAATATCATCATGGCAACGAGTCAGCTATTTCAGTTGTTACGTTTTATCGTTGCGTATTTTGAATGCGCAAATTTTAATTTATTCGAGTTCGTGAAGTTCAAAGTTTATTTTTGTGTTCAGTAATGTATTCCTTAACTTACATGTATCAATTTCGAGGACGAAATTTTTTTTAGGGGGGTAGAATTCTAATACTCGGAAATTTCTTAAACAATAAAATAATAATTGTTGAGTACATCATTAATTAAAAGTGTTAGTATCTCGTAAATGGGTAGAACGTTAATGAAATATAAGCTAAACTTTTTAACATAAATACTATTTTAACATATACATGAGTAATAATAACCAAAAGTAAAAGGTTACTTAAAACAAACACTAAAGTAAAATGTTTGCTAAGTAAATGTGAAAATAAATTAAGAAGCAAAGATGGAGGACCATAGTTGACATTTCCTTAAACTATATTTGAAACCATTACGTCTCCATCCCCATGAAAACGGAAGTTCTATTTTTAAGTAAATCTAATCTAATCCTAGCGATTTGAAGTGAGATTCGGATAGATATCTTAGTTTAAATACAACAATTACTTCATCGAAACCCAAAAATCTCTGTTCTCCCTGCTGACTTCACCGCCGCATCAGTTGGAGTTATCGCCGCCCTCCATCACCTTTCGAACGCCACTTAAATCCATCGCCAACAGTCATAGCCACCCCGAACGCCGCGTACCGCCGCCTCATTCAGTCACTGTTGCATACCATCTGACATCATGCTCCGCTTTTTAACGATTGTTACGCATCCGTGTTCGATTTAGATACGTTCGGTCTCGCGGCTATTGAGGTAATAGTCGGTTCTCTGTTAATCGTTCTTTTGCACGAGTAATCAGTTGAATTAATTTCGATTCCTTTCCGGCGACTAATATGTTAAATCTGATTTGTTAAAGAACATAAAATACATCATGATTTTGTTACTAAGTGGTTTCGTTGTTTGTTTCCTTCCTATAATATCACATTTAAAACATCAAAAAAAGTTGTGATATGGTACTGTGTATGTATATAAGAATACATATATATGATTTTATAATGTCAACATCACATGTAAGCTTTATGTATCATAATTTACGTTAAAAAATTGTAAATTAAATATGGGGAAAGTTTTAGTCCAACTTGGGAATTCATCATAGTTCTTAAGAAGATGTGCAGAGGGTGGTAACAAAATATTTAAACTCTATGATTATAACTTAAACGTTTTCATTGATGCCAACTAAAATAACAATATTTTATAATTCTAACAAATCAATTTAAAATGGCATACATGTATTGTTATTGTAAGAAAAAGAAAAAAAATTATATATACGTAGACGTCACGAACAATAAATTTCCTATAATGAATGTTTTATGAACAAGAACTTCTGTTTATGTCGCCGGAAAATCACTCAACAAATAAGTAATCTAAACAGATTGAACTCCGTGTATTTTAATTTATTGCATAATTAATTATAGGATTTCTTTGTTGTTAACGACTAGTTGAGTTGTTTTGCTTTGCGTGCTAAATTAAGATACGGTTTCTGGTTTCTTTCACTCATAGTATAAATTCTAATCCGTTACTTTGTAGTACGGATTTTCGTTACGTGTCAGTTATATTTTGAGTTCAATTTTATTATATTATATTTTTGTAGCATGCAATGCATTATATATTTTGTACTCTTTATTGCATGTTCCCTTTTTAATATGTTTAGTTATATGAAATTAGTTTTTGTACTTTGTCACCCGAGCATGTCTGAAATGTTGTATGGGCGTCAACGTCATGCACTTATCGTGACAGTGCGTAATAAAGTTCGCGGCGTCTCTAGTTAGTGCTTACGTAGCACTTTGGCCCCTAGAGGCGTATAGATCGATCTTAGCTCTGAGTTTGCGTTTGTTATGTGGAGATGGAATAATGGGTACCAGTCTCATAGGTTCATGGACTAGCTAGCCTTGTACCAGTCTGTTCTGTTTTGGCTCGTGGGTGATTCCGTTTCACGTGACTTTGAGTTTTTGATATGTGTAGTCACGTGGTTTGATGTGTGTATATGTTATGATATGTTTCTAATATGCTTCCGTATGCATTTGATTATGTTTTGGCCAAGTGTCGGATCATACCTCTGAATTTTATTAAGTATATGTTTTGGTAAAAAACTTGGTTTCGAGTTTGAATTGAAGTTCGTATAATTATTTTCTTACATCCGTCCTTACCTATTCTATTGTTTATTCCGTTACTGGGAAATTTTTGGCTCAACCTTATTTTCTTGTTTTGTTTTTCTTATTTTGTTTTTAGGTAATACGGGACTCGGGGAAATTAGTGATGAGAGATAATAATGAAGTTCAAGCTTTTTAAAGGCTATTCATTTTCGGTTATTTGAGTAAATATAATTTTACTTAGGCTTATTCGAATTTTGCTATGATATCTGTAATAGTGACACGTCGGCCTGTTCCGGGATGGGGTGTTACAGTTAGGATAGGCTAGACCCTGAATGTTAGTCCTGTCTACTTATCTTGATAACGTTAAGTATGATTAAGATTTGAATATGTTACAACTGTTTATATCAAAATTAGTTTTTATGTCAAAATTAAATGATAAAACGAATTTTCTAATGAATTTTTCATAATCACTTTATTTTGGTCAAAACGTGAGCAAGTTGTTAATGGTGCAGAGATATGATAAGACTATTCAGTTCAAGCTTTGTAGAAGCTTAAAAGAAGGTTTTTAATGAAAAGTCTAAAGGAGTTATTCTTGTCAAAAATTATGTCATTTGTCCAGTTGAAAGGACATACACTAGTGTATGTTTGGTCCTATAATCTGTATAGATTTAAAGGATAGCCATTAACCAGAAAACTGCAAGCATTTGGGGCAATTATAACTTGTTTCTTATTCCTTCACTTAAAACTATGTCAATAACTCTGACTTCGAAATGACATATATTTACATGTATGTTTGGTCTTGTTGACCACTTATGGTAAAACATGATAGTCATTTAGGTTCCAAATAAGAGAAATTGGGGTGAATGAATATTAAACAGAATTTAAATTGGGAAATGATAGTACATTGACTACTTAGCCAATCATATGGATTAATAGGCTGAAAGAACACTTAGTATAGTCATTAACATGTATGGTTGCTTTCTCATGATGTGTAAAATCTAAGGTGATATAAACATAATGAATATGCTAATCTTTATGTGGAGGTACATAGTTGTCTTTGTATGTATCAAGATAAATCTCTCCAAATGATAGGCAGAAAAGTGATTACCCAGTTATACACAAGCTTATTGTTATTTGATCAACCCAAAAAATGAAACATCTTTAAATATGACAAAGAACATGCTTAAGAAAAGTTAAGAGAATATCAAAAAACAAGGGGAATAATAAATCAACCAAAAGTTGATAAGTGTTTTAAATATTTTATCAAACATAGAGGGTTACATCTAGAACTACAGAGATGTTGACAAAATCTGTCTCATCTTGAATGAAAGGCTTGTATGACCGGATGGCATGCAAGTCCACTGTTCAACCTCTATATATGTTTGAAAATTCAAAAAGATTAAATAAGTTCTGTCATACAAAAACAAAATTTTGACCAAATAGCAGGACGTTGGAGTCAAATTGGGGTGATCTGGGGAAAGCCAAATAAGCTTTGAGAAGAGATATGAGGGATCATAGCATAGTGTTGACCATTACTGAATTATGCTACTTAAATGAACCTTAATCATATCACCAAAGAGATGAAATTCATGCTAAGTCTAGACCTGCTGTTAACCTATCTATGTTGTCATAATAATGCTTAGAATGAAGTATTGAGAAAGCTACTTAGTCAAGATGATCCCATTCTTGAGATCTTTTCAGATAAAGAAAGAAATTGTTTTGAAAAGAAACATGACTAAAATTTGATCTCTAAATGCACCATTTGCTCTTAAACAATAACCTTTAATGAAAAATATTATTGACAAGTGGTTTAAGTCAAAAAGAGTTGCATTTTGCCTCCAAAAGGTTGAATAAGTATCTTCGGGTAAGGTTTGATGTTTTATAACCTTTCCGAGCAAGCTTAGTCACTTTGGACTAAGTTTATGATTTTCGAGCATGCTTTGAAGTGTTTACACTTTCCTGGTAGGCTACACTTAATGTACTAACATCCCGAGCAAGCTTGAAGTCAACATGAATATGTGATTAAGCAATCTTTAAACAAGATATTTCTTTTTCCAGGCAAGCTTTGCATCTTATATGCTGAATGATATACCAAGCAAGCTTTGTGAACTTAGATTTAGTCCACCGAGCAAGCTTTGTGTTTTTAAGTGATTAGTGTGAATATGTTTCTTTCTTTGAAATTACAAGAGTTTCTGGGCAAACCTTCTTTTCCGGGCACACTTTGAATGTTCAAATGTTCCCTTAATATACTTGGGTAATTTCACTGATTTTCCGAGTACACTTTGTGCTATGAAATCTCTAGTACACTGTATTCTTTTTCTGGCATACTTTGCATCAAAGTATACTTGACTGATTACTTGTGAATTGAAATTGACCGAGTAAGGTTAGTGATTAAGTGAATTATCCGAGCAAGGTAAGAAAATTAGATGTATATTATATTGGCATCTTAGTTGATTCCTAGTAATGCTGCATGCTTGATGTTTACTACTTGATTAATTTTTCTGTTGATTTAGTTCTCAAGCAATCTTGTATTTCAAGTAAGCTTTCTTCATTTTAACTTCACTCTAACTGATTAATCCTTAAGTGGACTATACCGAGCAGGTTTTGCAAAACTTACACTGAAAATTTCCGGGCAAGGTTTGCTAAAATTAATACTAAGAGTTGGTGTTCTTAAATGTGTAAAAAGGGTTAAATGGATAAGGTTACTGTTTGCAGCTAATAACTTACTAAACGACAAAAATCATTTAAAACTCACTTTCAAAAGGTATATAAGAGGGAGTGAGAGACGTTTTTCTACATTATTTTCCCTCTCTCTCTCCTTCCACTGATTACTCTAAGAATATCTAACCGACTTATCGCATTAGCTTTAATCCAAACCCTAATTTTACCAGCCCTCTAGTTCCGACTCGGTAAGGAATAATAACTTGTTTTCCGACCACGATTAGATGATTATGGGCTTTGATTATGCATTTTTTCTAACACTTTGTTTTATGTGTAGGTTATAAATTTGTCGAAGAACAGGTTCTTAATGATATTTCTCTCTTTCTTCTTTAATTTTATAACTTGAAATTGCTTAAAGTAATGAACTTTTGGGCAAATTTCACTTTGAATATGTTTGATTGTGTTGTTCAGATATGGCAAACGAAGAGGTTTCGAAATTTTTCTTTGAGCAAAAGCACAATATGTGCGCTCTTCTACAAGTCACGCCAGATAATCAAGAAGTTGCTTCTATTATACGCTGGTTACAAAGATCAAATATTCAATTTGCACTAACAGCAAGTCCTACAATTTACCGGAACCATTCGTTAGACTTTTGGAACTCGGCAACGTTGATGGAAGATGTGAATGGCCGATGGATCGAAGCCACTGTTGCTAATCAAGATATAAGGGTGGATGAGGCAGTGATTCGAAGGTGTCTACAGTTGAATGATGACAACCCTAACCCAATCCATCTCACAACTTCTAAATTATACAAGATATCTGCCAAATGTATGTGTTATCAGGGGAATACAAAAGATGGGTAATTCCAGAAGGGCATGTTCCCTACCCTGTACAGATTTTTGATTCATCATATAATATAGGGGTTTGCACCAAGGAAGGGGTCATGGACCCTCATGAGTAGACATTTGACAAATGCCACAGTTGCAGTATTATTTGACTATCCTTTCAACTTTTTATGAATGATATTTGAAGGATTAGTGCAAAATATGGAGAAGCCAATCAAGCAGAAGTTTTTGGCATATCCAAGATTCCTACAGATAATTTTTAATCAAGAGTGTGGAGAACTTACCAACTACATGAATCGCACATGTCCTGCAAAATCCAGATACATTTAAGAGAATAGAAAATATGGCTAGCACTAGCAAATTTGATCCTGAGCAGGTGTTTGAGGAGCTTCCATGGTTAATGTTTGATGATATTCTGATCCCTCAATTGCATGTGGTATTATCTGAACCTAGGGAGGTTGCTGGAGGAGATGGTGAGAATGATGGAGATGATGATAGTTCTGTTAATGATGGGAATGATGATGATGTTGGAAATTTGGAAGGAGGAAATGTCAACCTTGAGGTCATTGCACAACCTCAGGGGGAGCAAAATATTATACCAGAACAACCCATACCAACACCACCTTTGTCACCACAACCACAAGACCAAACCACCCAATCCCCAACCCAAACCTTAACCCAAAGCCAGCCAGAAACATCAACACAAACATCCCCACCACCACGAACACCACCAACCAACAGCCCAATCCAAACAAACACATTCATTCCAAGCCCAACCCATACTCAATCACCACCCCAACCAATTACAACAACCCAGCCTACCCATATCCAAACTCAAACCACAACTCAAACCCCACCTGAATCATCTACACCACCCACATTTACCATCACTCACACCAAACCCTTCTTATTCCAAACATCACCCACTACCATCCACCAGTGAAAACATCTTTGAAGAAGCCAACCCAATAGTCCCTAAACCACCAACCAGTACCAATCAGAACCTGAACCTTTCTCTACCTCACCACCAACAACCCCACATGTTGAAACCTATTTATTTCAAAGAAACTTGGATCTGATGTTTGAAAATGCACGATTAAAGGAAAAAAAATGAAGAGGTAACTAAGGAGAATGTACACCTATAAGATCAGTTGGCAAGGGCAATGATGAAAATTCAAACCCTGGAGCAGGAGGTTGAGAAGACCTCAGCTGCCCCAAAACAGCGGGAGAATATAAATGAACCAACTGATGCTGGTAATTTGGAAATGGTGGATACAAGAGTAAAAGAGAGTGAGGGTGATGCTTTGACTGTTGATGGTTTGACATGCATTTTTGAATGTTTATGATGATGATGAAGAAAGTGAAGAAAGGAGGATGGAGGATGTTGAGTATGAGGCTAATAAATCAGATGTTGGAGAACAAAACTATGATGTTAATGATGAAGGCATGAATGTTATATGGAGAGAAGAGGATGATGAGGTGAGAGATGAAGAGGAGACAGGGGATGGAATTGAAAAGTTAAATGATGAAGAGAATGTGGCTACCACTGATGTGGCCACTGATGTTTTGACTGATATTGTAAATGAAGAACTGACTGATGTAATCATTGATGAAAATGCTGCTACTGAGGAGCTTATACACACTGAACCAGAAACTGAAAAACATGAAAGTTCCAAGAAAGTAGAGCATGATTCAGAATTGGAAACACTTGAAAGAAAAATAGATGATTATCAACGGTCTGAGGATGAAGAAGATGTACAGAGGAGATTGGAAAAAGGGAAGGCTAAAGTCCATGAAGAGGAGCCTGTTAAGGCAGAAATTGTGAAACAGAGAATAATGGATGAGGAGGAAGAAGCTTCTGCTGCTGCAAGGAGAGAGTTTGAAAATGTTGTAAGAGAAACAAGGGACAGGGAAATACTAGCCCAAACCTTGACTCCTGAAGAGTTTGTAGAGAAGGAAGCACTGATCAATCAAGCCAATGTTGTTAAAGTGATAAATGAAGAAGAGGCTAATGATCAGATTGTCATTGAGGCACTGATTAATTTAAACAGGGCTAAGGAAGTTGATAACTCTCTAGCCTTGCTAGTAAGTATGTTTGTTCAATCTACAAGCCAGTCTCATCAGTAACCTGAAAAACAACCTGAAGAAACAGTTGAAGAGATGTTGGCTAAAGCTTCAAAGATACATGAGAATGTTGGCAGATTTGAAAAGACTTATTCAAGAAAAAGGAAACCAATGATCAGGGTATGAAGGTTAATTCGAAGACCAAAAAGGGGAAATGGGATTATCAGAATAAATACTGTGTTGAGACACCTGATGATGAAGTAAGTCCAATAAGGGCAATTCCTCTACAAACTTTAAGGCCAGAATAACATGTGCAAGGAGTGCCTAATGTACCAATCCCTGAGAATCCAACTCCTGATGAACCTAAGATTGATGCAGTGAATGAAACAACTAAGGAGGAGGATGATTCTGATGAAGATGAAAATGATAATGATGATGAAGATGATCAGGGAAAGTTGCTGAAACTGCTAATGTTGTGTCCCCACAAGTCACAATGACTGATGAAAAAAGGGCAAACATTGAGCAAAGTATGTAGGATGCTAAAAGGAAACATCCTTTGGTTGTGAAACTAAGAAGCTTTGGGATAAGCTTTAAGACCTTAGCTAATTTGAATGATGATCAATTGCAAAGAATGTTGGATAAAGAGAGGGATGAAATCAAGAAGAAAATTGAACAAAAGAACAAATATGCCCAAAAATACAGAGAATTTTTAAGGAAACATGGGTATTCTGAAAAACATCTGATTCACTTCAATGTTGACAAGCTGAGAGAAGCTTATATTGGCACCAGAGAGGAAATAAAAGAAAAATTTATGAAAGAAAATGAGGAGGCTGAAAAGCTTGAAGCTTTAAAAGAAAAATTTGGAGGAAAGTGTGGATATCTGTTGTAGAGAGGAATGAAGCCTAACATGATTGATTGTTTAGATGAGGAAACAGTTGAAACAATCTTTAACAACATGAAAAGAAAAGAAAAATTGAAGAAGTTGGTACAACTTGAGCCATCCAGTGTTAAAGAAAAGGGTTCAAAGCAGAGAAAAGAAAGTCAAATGTTTAATGAGTATCTGAGATTGCACAACTACTCTGAAACAGATTTGAATAACTATAATTTTGGCAACTCAATGATATCTACCATAAAACCAAAGATGCTGAAAAGGTGAAGGAATTTGAGAGAGCCAAGCTGAAAACTGCTAATAAAAAGGAAAGACTTGAAAAGATCTATAGCAAATATGGGGGAAAGTGCAAATTCCTGATAGAACATGGAAAAACACTGAATGATGTGGAATCAGTGAGCCAAGAAATGGTTGAAAATGATTACAGGTTTTTGAAAAAAAAATCTAAAGGAAGAAAAAGAAGGACAGTCTAAGCCTCCCCAAAAGAAGAGAAAGTTAATAACTTTAAGGAAAAAACAAGAGGCTGAAAAAGAAACAAAAAGGGATGAAATTGATTAAAACCCAATCCCATAGGAAGTGAAACCTGAACCTGTTGATGAACCTATTATTCCTTGGGAAAATGAAGAGATGATTGAAATTTTGAGAGGGGTAATGGTAAATCAAAAGGGAATGGATGTTAATGCCATCAATGCACTAAACAAAGATAAACTCAAAGAGTGTTTTATTTGCAAAAGGCTGAGTGGGAAAAAGTATTGTTGGAGGGTAAGAACCCCAGAAGTTTTGTGGATGGAATATTTGTCCCTGCAGGCCTTACTGAAATTCCAAGAATTTTGAATATGATTATAAGACTTGTCAAGGACAAAGGTGAAATCTTTGGAGATCTCATCCACTATCCTGAAGAAATGATTGAGTCTATGTACTTGAATGATTTTGGTCTCACAAGGCCTAGCCAACCCATGATATCTATACCAACAGGGCCATCTGCATCATTGCAATAACCAACAACACATAGAAGAGTCAAGCAGAGCTGGATCTCAAAGAATGACAAATCCACAATCAAATGTGGATCTACCAAGAAGACTCTATTTTGACCCAGTCTCTCAGTCTCTGAAAGTAATAATGGAAAGCAAACAATTGAGAGACATCATTATGAGAGATGATTTTGCTGAGTATACTCAAGAACAGCTGTAGAGAATGGCCAAACTTGATCTTTATGATTATCATGACACAAGCAAGATGGCAGGACGACAGTAGAATGAACTCTCCAAGGTCTTGAAGGATGAAGCTGACAAGGGTTTCACATATTTTAAAGGAGAAGAAGAGCTGGAGGATGACAAAGCAGGAGAAAACAAGAAGGGCTGCTAAGTTGAAAAATATAGCCAGTGCCGAACTAAACTATTAGCTGAAACTCAAAGATAAGAACCCTTTGTCAAACATGAACACATGCATAAGAATGGAAAGAAGAATGACACGCCCTAACTATATTGTGTAGAAGAATGGCATTATCTTTAGAATTCTTCTTGAGTGCATATCCGAGCAGGGTTCACCAATTAGTATATATCCGAGCAAGGTTCACTAGTTAGTATATACCCGGGAAGGGATCACTTTATCTAGCAAGTTTGTTCTTCATAGCGAGTAAGGTTTACTTCAAAGTAAGCTCTTAACTAACCAGCTCATGAAGCCAAGTGATTGGAAGATTGGGCAAGGTATTTATTAATAATAATAGTGGTTCGAGTAAACTTGATGTGTAATGAATTGTCTATAAGTAACATCGGGCAGGGTTCAACTCAAGAAGGGTACAGTGCTACCGAGCACACTTTGCTAATAAGCTATTTCCTAGTAAAAGAGTTGAAGGGACCATTGAAGAACAAGGTTGCTCGTAAGAATATGTCGTGCAAAGTCTGATTTAATCAAGAGGATTGAAGTCTGCTATGTGAGTATTTTCCTTTGGAAAATACTCCAAACCTACCGGGAGAAACTGTTCCCGGGCGCACTTCTAGGTTACCAGGTATAAAGGAAGGCAGAGCACACAGTCTACTCGGAAAAGTTAATACTGCTACAAGGCCTACCCGGAAGACTTGTTTTACACTTAGTATAGTTTTGAATATTTAATTTGAATATGTTTTAATCATGAGGGTTTCTAGAAGAAATGACAGCTGTTAAGGAGGTGTCAGGCCTATAAAAGGAATAATTTAGGGCACGCCTCCGGACGGATTTTAGCCTTTACTTTTTAGATAAGAAAGAATATTTGTGAAAGTGACGGCTGTCCAAGAATCGTACGGATATAACTTTCCCATCAAGAAACCCTAAATCGATTACGTTTGTAAGATTTATATTATATAAATGGAAATCTTTTGAGTGAATCTTGTGTGTTAGTTACCTTTGATTAATTGTTCAGCAACTTCACTGTTTGTTATTGATTCCGCCTTTAGCAAACAGTTTTCTTTCTAAAAGTAGCAACCCGTCATTAACTCTCCTGTCAACACATTAATCTGTGTGAGTTATGACCTGATTTGTTTACGATCTACCAACAATAGGGGACCTGACAAGTATGTTAACGATAGAATCACTAACACACTATCTGTTGCATAGTAAATTCTAAGGTAACACACACAAACATTAACTCAAAAGATTTCCATTTAGAGAAAGATTCATAAAAATGTAAATCAATTATGGTTTTTGTAAGGAATGTTTGTTCGTATGAATTAAATATCAGCCGTCACACTCAAGGTCAGGAATATTTTAGGTTATTTTAAGTGTACGTTGTATATTCAGTCTTACGAGGCGTGCCCTAGATCATCTATGTATAGGCCTGCCTCCTGACAGCTATAATTCTCTTTTAGAAACCCTAATGATTGGTACATAATCAGAAAACATATTACAAAAGATTTTAAGTCTAAAACAGGTCTTCGAGTAAGCTTTGCAGCTTTTGTCTACTTCGAGCCGACCTGGTAACCCAAGAGTGCTGGGGAACAGTTCTTCGAGTAGACTTTACTTATAATATTTTCCTTAGAAAATATTCACCTAGCAGACTTCAATCTTCTTGACCATAGCAAACTTTGCTTGATATGGTCCTACGAGCAAACTGTTCTTCATGAATCCCTTCAACTCTTCGTTAAAAGATAACTTATTAAGCAAACAAAAGTGTGCTTGTAACACTGTTTGACTTGTGCTAGTAGCACTGTAGCTTGCTTTGAGCTGAACCTTGCTAGGAAAAGTCCTTAGAATAATTCTTGATCAACTTTCTTCAGGCATGC
Source organism: Bidens hawaiensis (assembly GCF_021521415.1). Classification (NCBI taxonomy): domain Eukaryota; kingdom Viridiplantae; phylum Streptophyta; class Magnoliopsida; order Asterales; family Asteraceae; genus Bidens; species Bidens hawaiensis. Next base: position 25,331 of record NW_027491948.1, read on the forward strand.
TCGGACTACTGTTTATTAATAAAACCTTGCTAGATATTCCAAAGTACTTGGCTTTATTAGTTTGGTTCAGTCAAGATTTTTAAAAATAATTATAATGATTTAATAAAAAAATGTTTATTTGAAAAAATAATTATAAATCATTATAATAATTATAATGATTTAAAAATAATTATAATGAAGGAACATAAACACTAAGATATCGGTTCTTATGAAAAAAAAATGTTTATTTGATATTTAAAAATAATTATAATGATTTAATAAATATCTAAACCATTAAAAGAACAAAAATAAATAAATAAATTGATAATAAATAAAACCACCAAACCGCGTCCATGGGGTGCTCGAACCCTGGCCCCTGGCCGGTTCGCGAACTTAAACGGACTCCAGCAACCAACTGCGCTATCAATCAAGTTGATTATAGGATGAGAAAGATCATTTAAAAAGATATGATGAAATTACCCCTAATTACTTATGAACCCTAGAATTTGAAATCAATCAATCCGTTTGACACACGTTTAATTAGTATTAGGGTTACGAATCTATGAGCAAAGACGAACATAAAGCATAAATTAACTACTTACAAAGATGATTATTACATGGTTAATCAATACATTATACGAACGATAGACCAAGCTCTAGATTTGCGATCACGAGTCCACGAAAATCTAATTATTTCAAGGGGTATAGTAGGCGCTGCTATGTAGATCACACAGGGAGAATTAATTGCATTATAATGGTCGTCTAATATGTTCTTTTATTATGAGTTATACCCGGTTCGTGTTATAAGCAATTAGTATCCAAATGATTGTTGTTTCCTAATTGTCTACGTCGGTTAAGCTGATTCTATGTAAAGAATAAGAAACATAGATCAATTCCAATAATAGATGAAGATTAGGGCTCAAGAAACTTGATTCGGGTCTTGATTAAACATGGATACGGGTATGGGTTTACGGGTTAGGACTTGGGTATGGGTTTGGGTGCTGAATATAATATACATTTCTTGTTATTTAGTCCCTGAGTTTCAAGTATGGATATAAAAAAAAGGCTAGAACTTATATTTATGGTTAAAACTGTATATATCTCATAGTTAAAATAATAAATAAAGAAAAAGAATATAATAATTATATAATGTAAATAGTCTATATTATTTTATTTATTAAATTACCCGAAAACGAAAACGGGTTGGGTAATACGTAAATGAAAAATCCAAGTTGTTACACTTGTTATCAACAGGTGCAACAAAGTCAGGATCGCGTATAAGCCCAAATAAAGCGTTAAAATCAGGTATCTCCTCCTCAGACTTCTTCTTGTAGGATTTTAACTTAGCACACCCATTTACTGACATGTGTACCAACTTTATCTCCTCGCAAGTCTTATCAACCTCAGGTAATTGATGATCAATGATCAACTGAATAAATTTTGGATACATAAGCCACTTGCTCTCAAAATACATCTTCATATGCTCAAATATAACTTTAGAAAGTTATATTTTAAGTTTAAGCATAGAGCAGTCATGATACACATCTACTAGTTTAGAATCTCTTCATAACCACCATCATGATGCCCCAAGCAGTGAACAATCACATGCGCCATAAACTTGAACGGTCTCGACAATCCCGTCTTTAAATAAGCAACCCTATTCACTTCATTCCGGTAAACCATTCTCTGTAATCATCCTTTGACCATACATTCATCAAAAGGAGTAGGATCAGTCGATTCATCCCGTATTTCTAACACATCTAATAATACTTTCTTAGAAATAATGATCTCCTTCTTCTGAACCACGGACTTGATACATTCTTCATCTAGCATGGCATTTCTCCAGAACTCTTCAATAATCTCTTTTATGATCACTGTATTTGCCGTAATGGCCTTTAGAATCCTTGATCGTTGAAAGAATGATAATATGGCTGGGAAAGGTTCCATCTTATCGCTTGTCCCGTCCAAATACGCACAGATATTGTGATTAACATCAAAATCCTTCAACATCTGCACATACAAACAAACAAACAAACGATATGTTAGAAATTTTTGCATGAATTTAGCAAATTTTGAAACATATAATAAACCAAACACGGAAAAACAAGTGTGTATGTTAATCGATTGACTCTTCAAAGTAAAAACCCCATGAACTAAATCTAGAACAGGTTCAATTGATGTTCGTTCGTCTTAGCACTGTTCATCGTTATTCAATCAATCACAGATCCAACATATTAACCTTGATTTTTTCCTTGTTTAACTCACGAGGTGTGCATATCAACCACTAGAATCAAATGTTTTGGTTATACGGTTAACACATCCAAGATATACGGACAATCAGTGGACGCCGTGTGTCTTTTTCTCTCAAGTCAAATGTATTAACGTATAATAAACTTACAGCGCATAAAGTCCATATATATAGTACACACTTATACGCCCCTATAAGTATTTGACTTAGGTGTTGTTTGTTTTTTAAGACAAAAATTATCTGCAATCTGATTTCATCTGATTTAATGTCTGCAATTGAAGATGTGGTCTGAAGGTCTGCAATCTGAAAATATACTACTGTGTGTTTTATAAACGGGATTACGTCTGCATAAACTGAAAATTAGTTACCTATCATATATATTACAGTAGATAAAAGTCATTTAACGTTTGTAGACTGCTAAAATAATTGGTAGTGGTGTACGAACTATGGAAGTGGGTGGTGGTAGACGATTGTGGTAGGCGGTGAACGGTGGGTGGTGATGATGGACGGTTGTGGTAGTGGGTGGTGGACGGTGATGGTGGCCAACAATGGGTGATGGTGATGATGAACGGTGGTGGACTATGGTGGTGATGGATGGTTGTGGCGGGTGGTGGTGGTAGATGGTGGTGGCGGCGGAAGGTGGGTGGTGGTGGTGGTGGAGGTAGTGGACGGTGGTTGTTGTAGGAATCGGTCTGCCCAAGACACATATTAAAGTTGATGTGGCTAGTACATTATGATCCAAGTCGGGGTCATACCCAATAACAAGCTAGACAAACACCATAATATTTATTGTAGATATGATCTTACAAGTAAATATTAGCACTCATGATATTTAGAAAATGGGTTTCTAAATATTCGTACTTAAGGAATCGATAAATTATATGGATAATTTATTTAGAGAGATTATCTTATGATATTATTTAAGTTGGTTAAATGATATATATATGATAATGGTTGTGGTATTTTGCATAAAACTTATGGCATGTTAAAAGTTTCAAATGTCACAAAGTTTAAATAGACCTGTGATTAATACATAGAGTATTAGTCCTGTGAACTAATACATAGAGTATTAGTCCTGCGACTGGTATGTGGAATATTAGTCCTAATACTAGTACATGGAGTATTAGTTTGGTTCCAGGAGGAAAGAGAAAATAATTTCTGGTAGGATCAGCCCACTTTTGGGGGGGAAATTCCCACCCTTTTGTTTAAAATCCATTTTCTCTTATTAATACTTCTTGGGACAACAAACACAACCACCCAACCACATTACATGCATTTTTGTAATCTCTCTCCTCTCCCTCTCTTCTCTCTCAAAATCGTTCAAGGAAGAAGAACACAAGAGGGTATCTTTCAAGTGCAAGAGTGATTAAATCCTAGCAAGCAAGGTGTTTGTTGTAGGCTTGGAGGGTATACAAGCTTGAGGCTCTTCTCCATTGAAGGCTAGCCATTCAAACCGTCATCTCCTTCATCTTCTTGCCTCTTGAAAGGTTGTATTACATAAACCCCTGATGGTTGATAGTTTTGGTATGCATGTAATTCGTATATGGATGCGGGGCTTGGGTTTTACATATAAAACGGGTTTTATATCAATCAATATAACAAGATTTAAAACATTTTATTCCACTGCGTTTTTCATATAAATGGATTTATATGGCTTTTATAATCTTGTTAAAACCCAACAATGGTATCAGAGCCGCTTATACGGATACAACTTTCAATATATCTAAAAAGTGATAATCCTGAAGAATTAAGTCATTTGGATGATTGGGGGCTTTTGGTTTTATGATGGTTTTATGGTGTGGTTCCCAACAATGGTTTTATGGTGTGGTTCACCATATGGCCGAAATTTTTGGGGGCTTTTGGTTACCCCTTGGTTCTTCAAGATTATACTTTACATGCATGTGATAATCCTGAAGAATTAAGTCATTTGGATGATTGGTTGTTTTGTTTGGACAAAACCCGAAACTTTCGGTTTTTCTTATCCTTGGCCGAAAGTTTGAGGTTTACAAGGGGTTCCATTTTAGACATGTAATACTTGCATATTTGGATGTGCATTTGGATGTTCATAACCTAGCCATGACCTTGTGTTTGGATGTGTGTTTGTGTTGTGATTTATTCAATATTCAATTTGGTTGTAATATTATTTTATTTGGGTTTGTAATCTATTTATTCATTTCATATTGGTTTGTAATAATAAATAGATTAGTTGTATTTCTTTTACTAGAGAAAAATGTATTAGGATATATTTTTTGTAAAAGAAGACGCAACAAGGTTACGGTTTTGGTTTTGGGCCTTAATGGACCTTATAGTCCAAGATGGGATTTTAGCCCAAAGGAAAAAGCCCAAACGTGGAGGCCCAAGGAAGATAGGAGATAAAGTTGGAGCCCATTGGAAGCCCAAATAAAGTGGAAGAGTCACAACACAAGGTGGACACTTGAAGCATATGGATGCGGGATCAAGTGGGAGTTCACCGACACATACCTTGTGTCATTTCTCGTCCTTTAGAAGAGACATTTTGGCACACTTGTTTCGGTCAACAAGTGTGGCCAAGATTAGGTGGCTAAGGTTATGAACTTGTGGTTGTTTATTTATGCTTGCATGGTTGATTTATATATTTTGTTTTATCTTATTTGGATAAGGATAATTAACAAACATAATATCAACAACTTGCATAAAATTGGTTCCTTAGAAATCATTAGGTAATAAAATTGGTTTTATTAAAGGATAATGCTTTCACAATAAAATGGGTTTTATTAAAAGGAACTTTGAAAAATGGGTTTTCAAATAAAGTACCATACATTTGAATGCATGCAAATGCAAGGTACATAGTTTTCCAATCTAGAATTTAGAAAACTTAAATCCCTTATAAAACAAGTTAAACACCATCCTTTTATACAACACTTAAGTCACTTGTAGACTTGATGTGGGGTAAGGGTCACCTAAACACATTTAAAAAAACTTGTGATCTTGAGGTGGTTTTACAATACTTGTGGAATGAGGGTCACCTAACCACTTGTATGTGTAAACTCACACGTATGTGTAAGTAGGATGACTTGATTTGAAACCATGTGAATAGGGTCACCGATACATGGCGTACAAAGGTGTTGATGGTATTAAACATGCCAACTAAACATATGATGTTTAACCGATCCCATAAAACTAGAAGTTACAAAGGGTTGCAATTGTCAAACGTTGACTACCTTGTTAATTTGAATAGTAGGATAAGGGTCACCTAACTACTATTTGAATGAAACGTTGGATTTTAGATTTTAATCATTAATTGTCTTGAAGACATAGAGGGTATTAAAGATTAAAATTTATTGATATCGAAAATACTAAAAGTGAACTTTGTTAAATTGTGTAGATGTCCGCAATCTACAATTCACCTAATGAAATTATCCCACCCGTTCATAACCTATCACTAAGAGCTATACCTGATAAGGATCATCTTAACCATAATAATTTTAAGGATTGGTATCGAAATTTGAGAATTGTTCTCAAAAAAAGAAAAGAAATCCTACATATTAGACGAACCTATTCCCGACGAACCAAACATTGACGATGTAGATGCCAATAACGATTGGTTAAAATACACCGAGGATTCGGTGCAAGTTTCGTGTCTCATTTTGGGAACTATGATTCCCGAATTTCAAAAGGGCTTTGAATAACATGGGGCATATGACATGATCACCCAACTAAAGGAAATGTTCCTTACTCAAGCTAGGGTGGAACGTGTTGAAAGGGTTCAAGCGCTTCATACATGTCATATGGAAGAAACACAATCAATGAAGAGGAATCACCCGGAACCTAAGGCAAAGGTTGCCAAAGGTAAGGGACATGTCAAGGGTAAGTTCAAAGGGAAGGCTAAAGCGGAACCACCCAAAACCAAAGGAAAAGAAGCTAAAGGTTAGCTTAGATGACCCGTGCTTTGGTTGTGGTGAGATAGGACATTGGAAAAGGGATTGTCCAACCTATCTCAAAGAGTTGAAAGACAAGAGGGATGCGGGGAAAACCTCGGGTACAACTTTCATGATCTATATTGATCTTAATGTTATTCCTCTAACACATGGGTATTGGATACCGGATGTGGAACTCATTTTTGCAATTCGTTGCAAGAGTTCAAAAGAAATAAGCATTTCAAGAAAGGAGATACAAGTCTCTTCATGGGAAACGTAGCAAAGGTTGTTGTCGAAGCCAAGGAGACTATGTTTTGAAGCTCCCAAATGGTTTGGAAGTTGTTTTGAAAAACATTTTGTATGCTCCTAGTTTGACTAGGAACATTATCTCCGTTTCTCTTTTAAGACAATATGGTTATGATTTAAAGTTTGTGGACAATGGTATTTGTGCATTCATGAATAATGTCTTTTATTTTAAAGTGATGCCGTCTAATGGCATTTATGAATTAGTTCATGATAACACATCCATTGATAACTCATTGTACCAATCTAGCACCAAAAGACTCAAATTGGATTTGAGTAAGACTTTTCATTGGCATTGTCGCCTTGGTCACATAAACAAGAATCGCATTCATACACTTCTAAAGAATGGCCTTTTGAAATCAAGTGACGATTCATTTGATAAATGTGAATCTTGTTTACTGGGAAAGATGACCAAGGAGCCCTTTAATGGAACTTATGAAAGGGCAAAAGACTTATTAGGTATCATACATTCGGATGTATGTGGACCTTTTAGGACAATGACAAGAAATGGTGAAAGATACTTCATTACCTTTACCGACGATTATAGTAGCTATGGGTATGTGTTCTTATTAAGACACAAAAATGAAGCCTTCGAATGTTCAAAGTCTTCCAAAATGAAGTACAAAATCAACTCAACAAAACAATCAAAGTACTACGTTCCGATAGAGGAGGTGAATACCTCAATGATGCTTTTCTAGAACATCTTAGGAGTCGTGGGATTGTCTCACAACTTACTCCACCTGGAACACCACAACATAATGGTGTGTCTGGAAGGAGGAATTAAACTTCATTGGATATGGTTCGATCCATGATGGCTAGAAGCACATTACCTCTATCATTCTGGGTTTTTGTACTGATCTCTGCTGCCCGTATTTTAAATATGGCACCAACCAAGAAAGTGGAAAGGACACCTTTTGAAATATGACATGGAAAGGTTCCATCATTATCATATTTAAGGGTATGGGGATGTGAGGCTTATGTTAAGATCTACACCCCTGATAAACTTGAAAGTCGTTCCACTAAGTGTATCTTTGTAGGATATCCCAAAGATTCTATGGGATATTACTTCTACAATCCAAATGAGCATAAAGTGTTTATAGCTTGCAAGGCTAAGTTCTTGGAAACAAGGTTCCTTATGGAAGGAACTAATAGAACTATGGAACTCGAGGAGGATCGAGAACCACAAGCCGATACACATTTGGTTGACACTAGAAATCAATAAGAGGTTGTTGATGATGATCAAATGGTTGATCGAAACACACAAAGCGTTCACAAGACTGGTAAAATTAGCACCCTGCCTGAAAGATATGGATTTTTCATGGATGGATGCTACGTGGTAGATTTGAATAAACCCACCACATACCGAGATGCAATGTCGCAATCTGATTGTGATAAATGGCTGGAAGCCATGAACGTTGAGATGCAATCCATGCATGACAACCAAGTATGGGACTTGGTTGCTCCACCTCTTAATTCCAAATTGGTTGGAAGCAAGTGGGTTTTCAAGAAGAAAACCAATATGCATGGAACTTGGATACTTATAAAACAAAACTTGTAGCAAAAGGTTTTACTCAAACTCAAGGGGTTGATTATGATGAGACCTTTTCGCCTGTGGCAATGCTAAAGTCTATGATATTGTTTGCCATAGCCGCATATTATGACTATGAGATATGGAAAATGGATGTCAAAACCGCTTTTCTAAATGGACACCTTAAGGAAGATGTCTATATGGTTCAGCCCGAAGGTTTTGTCGACCCACAACATCCTAATAAGGTATGCAAGTTAAAGAAATCAATCTATGGATTGAAGCAAGCATCTAGAAGTTGGAATCACCGTTTTGATGAAGAAGTCAAGAAATTTGGATTCATCAAGAACGCTGATGAAGCTTGTGTGTAATAAGAAAGCTAGTGGGAGCATCATTACTTTCCTAGTATTATATGTTGATGACATACTTTTGTTTGGGAATGACATTTCAACCATGGAAGGTGTAAAAGCCTGGCTTGGGAGTTGTTTTTCCATCAAAGATCTTGAGAAGCCGCCTATATTTTTGGAATAAGGATCTATAGGGATAGATCAAGGCGGTTGATAGGTTTAAACCAAAGTGCATACATTGATAAAATCTTGAAAAGGTTCAAGATGGAGAATTCTAAGAAAAGTTTGGTACCTATTCAAAGAGGAACGATATTGAGTGCGACTCAATGTCCAATCTCAAAGGATAAGCAAGAGAAAATGAAAGGAATCCCATACGCTTCGGCTATAGGATCCAACATGTATGCCATGATATGCACTAGACCGGATGTGTCATGCGCTTTGAGCATGACAAGTCGATACCAACAAAATCCGGGAAGTAGCCATTGGATGGCGGTTAAGAGCATATTGAAATACCTTAGAAGGACTAAGGATATGTTTCTAATATATGGCTCTGGTGAGGAGGAACTCGTTGTAAGGGGTTACACGGATGCGAGTTTCCAAACTGATCGAGATGATTCTCGATCACAATCGGGATATGTTTTCCTTATGAATGGTGGAGCTGTCTCTTGGAAGAGCGCAAAACAAGATGTGGTAGCCTTGTCCACCACTGAATCTGAATACATCACCGCCTCATTGGCAGCTCAAGAAGCTGCATGGATTAGAAAGTTCGTGGCCGATCTAGGGGTAGTCCATTCCATTCGGGACCCTCTAGAGATCTTTTGTGACAACGAAGGTGCGATTTCTCAAATCAAGGAACCTCGTGCACATCAAAAGACTAGGCACATTGAGCGAAGGTTCAACTACATAAGGGATGAAGTTGAAAAGGGAAAGATATGTATTCGCAAAGTTCACATTGATCAAAACATTGCGGATCCACTCACGAAGCTCCTTGAAAGGCCGAAGCATGAGGGTCATACTTGCGCCTTAGGACTTCGATATTCTAGTGATTGGATTTGATCTATTTTGTATTTGGATATCGAAACAATTGTTATTTTGACTCATTCGTATGATTATGGTTTATGATTAAGACATTTGAGTTTTGTTCCATTTTAGCATGTTTAAATCCGTGAATAAGTTAATTATTCTAAATGTAGGTAGTCGTTCATATTTGTGGGAACAAGTATGAAGGTCAGACTATTATGAACTTGGATTGGTAGATATTCATAGGGTATGAATATAGCAAGGGTTGCTGCCAAGGTTCATAGATATTTATGGAATAAATATTGGACTGACCCGCTCTCAAATTTTACTGCATAGAATCCTTGTGATTTGTGATCATAAGTAAATTTGAGTAAAGGCGAACATCATAGTATCCTACGACCTGAGATACATACTGGGTCTTGATATTCATCGACTATTATACTTTGACTTAGTTCTTCGCTGCTCTGAAACATGTCAGTACATAAGGCTGAGCTCAAGTGTAGTACAAGGTGATTATGAGAGACGTATGTAGTCAATAGGGGATTTGTCCTTCTTATTCGTTGAGAGTGAGATGTCTAAGGCCTGCTAAGTTAAATCAACAAAGAATGATCATTCTGTGTCTTTGGATTTGACATGACATCCGTGACAAAAGGATAAATGATAGATTCACCTAAATCATTTCAAGTAAGGGACTTGAAGGGGATGATGTTATTGAATGGCACTTCGTCATACGTATTAGGGGTAGTAAACCGTTGTTAGGCGGTATTTGCTATTTGCATCAATCTTCTATGTATCTTGTGCAAGTGGGAGATTGTAGGAATCGGTCTGCCCAAGACACATATTAGAGTTGATGTGGCTAGTACGTTATGATCCAAGTCGGGTCATACCGAATAACAAGCTAGACAAACACCATAATATTTATTGTAGATATGATCTAACAAGTAAATATTAGCACTCATGATATTTAGAAAATGGGTTTCTAAATATTCGCACTTGAGGAATCAATAAATTATATGGATAATTTATTTAGAGAGACTATCTTATGATATTATTTAAGTTGGTTAAATGATATATATATGATAATGGTTGTGGTATTTTGCATAAAACTTATGGCATGTTAAAAGTGTTAAATGTCACAAAGTTTAAATAGACCTGTGACTAATACGTAGAGTATTAGTCATATGAACTAATACATGGAGTATTAGTCCTGCGACTGGTATGTGGAATATTAGTCCTAAGACTAGTACAAGGAGTATTAGTCTGGTTCCAGGAGGAAAGAGAAAATAATTTCTGGTAGGACCAGCCCACTTTTGGGGGGGGGGGGGGGGGATTCCAACCCTTTTGTTTAAAATCCATTTTCTCTTATTAATACTTCTTGGGACAACAAACACAACCACCCAACCACATTACATGCATTTTTGTAATCTCTCTCCTCTCTCTCTCTTCTCTCTCAAAATCTTTCAAGGAAGAAGAACACAATAGGGTATCTTTCAAGTGCAAGAGTGATTAAATCCTAGCAAGCAAGGTGTTTGTTGTAGGCTTAGAGGGTATACAAGCTTGAGGCTCTTCTCCATTGAAGGCTAGCCATTCAAACCGTCATCTCCTTCATCTTCTTGCCTCTTGAAAGGTTGTATTACATAAACCCCTCATAGTTGATAGTTTTGGTATGCATGTAATTTGTATATGGATCTGGGGCTTGGGTTTTACATATAAAACGGGTTTTATATCAATCAATATAAATGGGTTTAAATGGCTTTGATAATCTTGTTAAAACCCAACAGTTGTGGCCGACGGGGGTGGTGGTGGTGGTGGTGATGGATGGTGGTGGTGGTGAGTGGATGACGGTGGTGGTAGTGGATGGTGGTTGTGGCTGACGGGGGTGGTGGTGGTGATGGTTGGTGGTGGTGGTGGGTAGTTAACGGTGGTGGTGGTGAGTGGTTGGCGGTGGTGGTGGCGGACGGTGGGTAGTGGTGGTGGCGGCAGACGGTGGGTGGTGGCGGTGGTGGTGTGTGGTGGTGGCGGCGGACGGTGGATGGTGGTGGTGGTGGCGGACGGTGGGTGGTGGTGGTGTTGGACATTGGGTGTTGGTACTTGGTATGATGTTTAGAAGTGTGAAGATGTTGAAAAAGAACTTATTGTTTAAGACTATAAAAGAAGTTTTCAGATCTTTTTTTTTAAACAATCAGTCATCAAGAGCTTATGTCTGCGCGCCCGCAGACATAGGCTCCTTGCAGACCATATAAGCAAAAACAAACACAACCTTATACGCCATATAAGTCATAACAACTTATACGCCGTATAAGTTTAATACTTATACGTTGAATTGTTCAATCAACGTTTAAAACCGATAAATTTCACACTTTCAAACCCAAACAAGTCCAAATTAATGACCTTAATGAACCCACTTGAAATTTTATTCACAATTTTGACTCAAACAACCATTTTCACAATTTTTGAATTAATCAAGTCCAATTTAATGACCTTGATAAATCCACTTGAAATTTAAGTTCCAATTTTGAAGATATTTGCCAAAAACAACCACTAGATTCTGATTCTCGGATATCCAAACCCGATTAATCATTCACCAAAGACGAAAATAATACAGAAATGTAAAATCTTTTTGGTTTAAAAACAAAAGGTGTAATAAAACTAAAAATTATTAATAAATGAATATAAAGAAACATATTTTTTTGAATTGAGCCTGGAATCATATTGATCAACTTGTTCTTCCATCACGGTTTTGTATTTCAGCTTTTATAGTGTTTGATGTTAAGTCTAGTCATTGGTATTGTTGTCAAGTTAAACGTTTAAACAAAAGATTCAGAGACATCAGTGATACGATTAAGGTTCAGTTAAGCACAGAATATCATAACTTGATTAGATTTTACTTTTGACTCAGGCTTGATTTGATATTTACCATGTCACCCCAACTTGATTTAAACCTTAGTACCAGTAGATGAAAACATTTCAATTTTTTAATTAGCAACAATTTTCCACAACAAGGCATACCCCTTTTATCAAGCAATACCCTAAGTTTCGTTTACCATGGATGAGTATGCACGATTTCATCTGTCGGCTTGCAGACATTGTATCCCCTGGGGTCCGTTTCTTATTGGTATTAAGAAGCACGCAAGGGAGGACCAATGTATGACTAACAGCGTGATTGATCAAGTCAGTAGTGAAAGTTTCACACAAAGTACAAAGTGATCCAATTTAATAACTTTTCAGGGTTAGCTTGAGCACATATTAAATTTTCACCAAAATGAATACCCAGATGATAAACCGCATAAAGACTTCAATGGTTCCAGAAACCTAGTGCATCCCATCAATACAGGATTTAAGGGCATAAAATCATACACTCTTGAAGTGTAGACTGTGTACTAGATGCTTAAAACACTATTATTAACACTTTATTTTTGGTGATTTGCTGAAATATAAAGCTTGAGTATGACAGGCTATTAGTTGTCTGTCATCATCACCAAGACTTTAATGCTAGAATGCTAACCCATCTTTCAATATGTTTAGTTTTAAAATGACTTACAGGGTTCTTAGTTATGGATATAGCAGTAGTATTATCTACAAAAATAGGAGTAGTAAGAAATTTCAAACCGTAATCGCGCATCTGTTGTTGTATCCACAAAACCTGAGAACAGCAACTGGAAGCAGCCACATACTCAGCTTCATAGGTAGATAGCGTACAGTTGTCTACTTCTTACACTGCCATGTCACCAACCTGCTACCAAAGAATTGACAACCAGCGGTTGTAGATTTAGCATTCAGCTTGCAGCTTCCATAATCCGAATCAGAATATGCTCTCAGCTCAAATGCATCGTCTCATGGATACCAAAGACCGGCCCCTAGACATCTCTTTAGATACCAAAGTATCCGCTTCACCAACAACATGTGAGAGACTTTTGGATTAGATTGATATCGGGCGCACAAACACGTAGGATACATGATGTATGGCCTTGAAGCATTGAGGTACATGAGGGAACCAATTATAGAACAGTAGAGTGTTTCGTCAACCTTCTCCCAGGTAGGATCAGGACCAATTCCTTGATTTTGTGGGATAGGAGCGCTGATCGGCGTTGAGTCAGCCATATTGAACTTTTCGAGGATATCTTTGACATACTTTGTCTGGTGAATAAATATACCATCAGACATCTGTTCGACTTGGAAACCCAAGAAAAACTTCAATTCTCCCATTGCGCTCATCTCAAACTTCGATTTCATAACTTCCTCAAAATCCTTGCACAAAACATCATTTATCAACCCAACGATGATGTCGTCTGTTGGAATTACGTATGCCCGAGACACATACTTATACTAATGTGGCTAACTGTGTTTGATCCAAGTCGGGTCATACCCAATAACAAGCTAGACAACACCAAATGTATTCTTTTAATGATTTGATCATTTAAACGAATACCGAACACTACATGTTTAGAAAAATTGGTTTTCTAAACAAACACACTTGAGGATTTAAATAAATTATCTGGATAATTTGTTTATATATAAATTAATTATTTAATTGGTTAAATAATTATATAAATGTATGTACATTTTATAAAAATGAGTTTTATAAAATAAATGGAGATGTTTTAAATGGTTAAATCAAAACACAAAAAAAAAAAATAAATAAATAAATAATAAAACCGGCCACCCCATGTGGGTGGAGGTTTTGGTCCAATCAAAAGCCTTGTTGACCACTTTATCATCCTCCATTCACAAGACATGCATTTGGGTATCTTCCATTTTGAATTTCAAGTGTTGAAACAAGCAAAAAACTCTCTCTTCCTCTCCAAAACTCACGGCCACTTTGGCCAAAGAAAAGGGGTGTTTTGTGAGCTTGATTCAAGTGTTCTAATCCTAGCAACAAGTTGGTGTTGTTGTTTAAAAGCTTGGGGTATCAAAAGCTTGAGGGTTTCTCCTTTGCAACCTTGCCATTTGAAGACATCATCTTCTTCATCCACCTACATCTTCTCATAAGGTATAAGAAGGTACAATTTACATTTTGTGAGCATCTTGTTCTTGTAATTTTGATCCTTGGCTTCGGGTTTTAGTTTTAACATAATGGTATGTTCATTAACAAGTTTTAAAATCTAAGCTTCCGTTGCGTTTTTCATGTTAAAATGGTTAACTTGAAACTTTGATAACCTTGTATAAAACCCAACAATGGCATCAAGAGCCGGTTACAAGGACTTATGCTCCTTATTTATTCATAAATTTCGGATTTTCATGGGTGAAAAGGGAAGTCCGAAAATTTGGTGGATTTTACCCCTCATGGTTTTGTAAGATCTTGACATGCATGGAAAGATCTTAGGAAACCATTATTAACATTTGGATGTTGAATATATAAAAAAAAATAAAAAAAAAAAATTTGGCCGTAGCCTCTTGGGGGGGGGGCGATTTTGTTTTGGGGGTATTTGGGCATTGGTTGCTTAGGTTGCATGCCTAGAACATTTGGTATGTTTGATTGTGTCATAACCGAAACCTAGACCTTGGATGTGTTGATTGTTGTTTGTGTATGTTGATTATGTTTATTATTCAATATGGTTGTAATAATTCATAATCTTAGGCTTGTGTAATTTATTTATTCATAAATTGGTATGTAATAAATAGATTAGTTGCATTTTTCTTTTTTTTAGAAAAATATGTATTAGGATACATTTTGTAAAAATTGAAGATGCAAGAATTGGTGGATTTGGGCCTTGGACCGAAATTTTGGGCTTGTTGGGCCTCACCGGCCCATCATGGGATTCAAGCCCATTAGGCCCATAAATTTCACTCTTGGGCCCAAGAAGACTTTTGGAAGTTTGGAGCCCATTAACAAGCCCAACAAGAACACAACAACTTGGAAAGGATACTTGAAGCATTTGGATGCAAGGTCAAGTGGGAGTCAACATTCCATCCTTGTGTCATGTTTTGTCCCTTAGGTGTGACTTATGACCTATACTTGTTTCGGCTAACAAGTATGGTCAAACTTAGCGGTTCTCGGTTATGACTATATTTTGCATATGTATGCTTGGTTGTTTGTTTTACTTTATGTAATGTGTGGTTGATAGATATTAGGATATCCAAACCGTCACATAGGAACGACAACAAGCATGAAACGGGTTCTAATATATATTTGGTAATATCGCGTCAATTAGTTTAATTAAATGGGTTTATTAAAACTAAGCGATTACTCACATATAATAAAATTGGTTTTATTATAACTTGAACCTTGAAAATTGGTTTTCAAAATCGCCATATTACTAAATGCATGTTAGGATATGGCATAATGTTTTTCAAACTAGAATATTGGAAAACTTAAAAATCCCTTTTTCATAATTACCAAGGAAACAAGTCTAACACCATCCTTTTGTATGACACTTAACGTATTAGGGAACTTTAAATGGGATAAAGGTCACCTAACCATTTTGAGCAAACTAATATACTTAGGGTAATATTAACATATTTGTGGGATAAAGGTCACCTAACCACTTGTATGTTAATCTTACATGTTTATACAAGTAGGACGACTTGAATTGGAAACCATGTGATAAAGGTCACCTAAGCATGGGGTCCAATGGTGTTGATGGGATAAACATGCCAACACGAAATAAGGATTTCGAATGGTCCCATACCTCTAGAAGTTGCAAAGGGTTGCAATTGTCAAGATTGACTACCTTGTTAAATCAAATAACGGGATAAAGGTCACCTAACCGAAATTTGATTTATCGTTGGATTCTAGAATTTAATTATTATTTTAAAATTTGGAATAAAAGGGTATTAATAATTAAATTGTTTATAATACTAAAATAAAACTTTGTTAAATTTTGTAGATGGCCGCTAACAATGCTAACACCTCTACCCATAACACCCGTAACCTATCCTTAAGAACCATCCTTGAAAAGGATCGTCTAAACCATAATAACTTTATGGATTGGTATCGCAACTTGAGAATAGTTCTCAAACAAGAAGAGATATCATATGTCTTAGACGATCCCATTCCCGACGAGCCTAACGTGGAAGATGAGGAGGCTTATAACGATTGGGTCAACTACACCAAAGATTCGGTGCAAGCCTCTTGCCTCATGTTAGCGACTATGATTCCCGAAATCCAAAAGGATTTCGAGCATCATGGGGCATACGACATGATAACTCAATTGAAGGAAATGTTCCTTCAACAAGCTAGAGCCGAACGTTTCGAAACGGTTCGAGCGTTTCATGCATGTCGTATGGAGGAAACCCAAAGCGTCTCATCTTATGTCCTAAAGATGAAAAGCTACATCGAAAAGCTTCGTAGGTTGAATTGTCCCGTGTCTAATGAGTTGGCTACGGATTTGATCCTCAACTCTTTGACCAAAAGGTTTGAAACCTTTGTCATGAATTATAACATGAATGGGTGGGACAAAAGCATTGGTGAGCTTCACGCAATGCTAAGAACGGCCGAAGCGGGAATGGGTAAAAGGGTTTTACCCGTTCTAACAATCAATGAAGGAAAAAGGGGACATAACTCCAACCCCAAAGCAAGTGTTGCTAAGGGCAAGGGCCACGTCCAAGGAAAGGGAAAGAGGAAAGCCATCACGCCCACCAAACCGAAGGAAAAGAAGCAAAAGGTTGCGGCGCAAGATCCATGCTTTGAGTGTGGAGAGATAGGTCATTGGAAAAGGAATTGTCCGACCTATCTCAATGCGTTAAAAGATAAGAGGGATGCGGGGCATACCTCAGGTATTATCTTTACTATACATATTGAACTAAATGTTATTTCTTCAAATACATGGGTACTTGATACCGGATGTGGAACTCACATTTACAATTTGTTGCAGGGGTTCAAAAGAAGTAAACAACTCAACAAAGGGGACATTAGTCTCTTTATGGGCAATGGAGCAAGAGTTGAAGTCCAAGCCCAAGGAGACTACTTATTAAAGCTTCCAAGTGGTTTGGAAGTAATTTTGAAGAATGTTTTGTATGCTCCTAAGTTAAGGAGAAACATTATTTCCGTGTCCCTTTTAAAACAATGTGGCTTTGATTTTAAATTTATGGATTATGATATTCATGTTTTGATGAATGGCATATTTTATTTTAAAGCTATACCCATGAATGGTATATATGAAATAGATCAAATTGGTACGTCACATAGTAGTTCAATGTACAATGTCAACACCAAGAAACTCAAGAAGGACTTGGGTGATTCCTATCTTTGGCATTGTCGCCTTGGACATATAAGCAAGAATCGCATGCAAACTCTTCGCAAGAGTGGTATTCTAGAAACAAATGAGTATGATTCATTTGATGTATGTGAATCTTGTTTACAAGGCAAAATGACAAAGCAACCCTTTAATAAAACTTTTGAAAGGTCAAAAGAATTATTGGGTATCATACATTCGGATGTATGTGGTCCTTTTAGACCAATGACTAGGAATGGTGAAAGATACTTCATTACCTTTATTGACGATTATAGTCGATATGGTTATGTGTACTTGATGAAACACAAAGATGAAGCTTTTGAAATGTTCAAAGACTTCAAAACTGAAGTAGAAAGACAACTCAAGACCACAATCAAAGTACTTCGTAGTGATAGAGGAGGTGAATACCTAAGTGGTGTTTTTCAAGATCATCTTAAGAGTTGTGGAATTATTTCACAACTTACTCCACCTGGAACACCACAACATAATGGTGTGTCTGAAAGGAGAAATCGTACCCTATTAGATATGGTTCGATCGATGATGGCTAGAAGCACTTTACCTCTATCATTTTGGGGCTATGCTTTACTTTCCGCTGTTCGCATATTGAATATGGCTCCAACCAAGAAAGTGGAGAAGACACCTTTTGAAATATGGCATGGAAAGGCTCCATCGCTATCATTCTTAAAAGTTTGGGGTTGTGAAGCTTATGTAAAGCAATACACCCCAAACAAATTAGAAGTCCGATCCACTAAATGTATCTTTATAGGTTATCCTAAAGATGATATAGGATATTACTTTTACGACCCTAGTGAGCAAAATGTTATTATTGCTCGAAAGGGTAAGTTCTTGGAAACTAAGTTCCTTGAGGAAGAAACTAATAGTAGAACAGTGAAATTTGATGAGGATCAAGAATCACAAGATGATACACAATTGGTTGATACTAGCACTCAACAAGAGGTTGTTGAAAGTGATCAAGTGGTTGATCAAAACACACAAAACGTTCGCAGATCTGGTAGAGTTAGCAATCCACCTGAAAGGTATGGATTTTTTGTAGAAGGTTGCTACGTGGTAGATTCGGATGAACCAACCACATACCGTGATGCAATGTCCAAGAATGATTGTGACAAATGGCTTGAAGCCATGAACGTTGAGATGCAATCCATGTATGACAACCAAGTTTGGGAATTGGTTGAACCACCACTCAACTCCAAAGCTGTTGGAAGTAAGTGGGTTTTCAAAAGAAAAACTGATATGCATGGAAACTTGGATACTTATAAAGCGAGACTTGTAGCTAAAGGTTTCACTCAAACTCAAGGGGTTGATTATGATGAAACTTTTTCGCCTGTGGCAATGCTAAAGTCTATTAGGATATTATTTGCCATAGCTGCACATTATGATTATGAAATCTGGCAAATGGATGTCAAGACCGCTTTCCTAAATGGATATCTTGAGGAAGATGTCTATATGGTTCAGCCTGAAGGTTTTGTCGATCCGAAACATCCTAATAAAGTATGCAAGTTAAAGAAATCAATCTATGGATTGAAACAAGCATCTAGAACTTGGAATCATCGTTTTGATGAAGAAATCAAAAATTTTGGATTCATCAAGAACGCTGATGAGGCTTGTGTGTATAAAAAGGCTAGTGGGAGTATAATTACCTTCTTAGTATTGTATGTCGATGACATTCTACTATTTGGAAATGACATTCCAACCATGGAAAGCGTTAAGGCTTGGCTTGGAAGTAGATTTTCCATCAAGGATCTTGGTGAAGCTGCCTATATTTTGGGAATAAAGATCTATAGGGATAGGTCAAGGCGCTTGATAGGTTTGAACCAAAGTACATACATTGATAAGATCTTGAAAAGGTTCAAGATGGAAAACTCCAAGAAAGGTTTTGTACCTATTCAAAGAGGGACCATATTGAGTTCAGCTCAATGTCCAAGCTCAAAGGGTGAGCAAGAGATGATGAAACAAATCCCATATGCTTCTGCTATAGGATCCATCATGTATGCGATGATATGTACTAGACCGGATGTGTCATGCGCTTTGAGCATGACAAGCAGATACCAACAGAATCTAGGAAACAGTCATTGGATGGCTGTTAAGAGCATATTGAAATACCTTAGGAGAACTAAGGATATGTTTCTGATATATGGATCTGGTGAGGAGGAACTCGCTATAAAAGGTTACACGGATGCGAGCTTCCAAACTGATCGAGATGATTCTCGATCACAATCTGGGTATGTGTTCACTCTTAATGGAGGAGCTGTCTCTTGGAAGAGCTCAAAACAGGAAGTGGTAGCATTGTCCACTACAGAATCAGAATACATCGCCGCTTCATTGGCAGCTCAGGAAGCTGCATGGTTGAAGAAATTCATTACTGATCTAGGGGTGGTCTCTACCATTCAAGACCCCCTAGAAATCTTTTGTGACAACGAGGGTGCGATTGCACAAATCAAGGAACCTCGTTCGCACCAAAAGACAAGGCACATAGAGCGGAGATTCAACTACATAAGGGATGAAGTTGAAAAAGGAAAGATATGTATTCGCAAAGTTGGAACTGATCAAAATCTTGCGGATCCATTCACGAAGCTCCTAGAAAGACCGAAACATGAGCGTCATGCGAGTGGCTTAGGACTTCGATATTCTAGTAATTGGATTTGATCTATTTTGTATTTACGTTTAAAAGACTTTTGTAATTTAACTCTTTTATATGATTATGGAATCTTGAGTTAAATTCTAATTTTGCATGTTTAAATCCATGAATAAGTTATCTTATTCTAAAAGTCCGTAGTCGATCACATTTGTGGGAACAAATATGAAGCAAGACTATTATGAACTAGGATTGGTGGATATTCATAAGGAATGAATATGGAGCATAGGTTTGCTGCCAAAGTTCATAGATATTTGTGGGATACAAATATTGGACTGACCCGCTCTCAATATTACTACATGGAGTCGATTGACTTGATCATTAGTAATCTTGAGTAAAGGAGAATTTCATATTATCCTTAGACCTGAGATGTATATTGGGTCTTGATTTTCACCGAGTATTACACTTTGACTCTCCCCTTCGCTATTCGTAAAAGATGGTACATAAGGATGAGCTCAGGTGGAGTATGAAAGTGATAGTGAGAGGCGTATACAGTCAAGATGAATTTTGTTCCTCTTATGTGTTGAGAGTTTAGATGTCTAAGGCCTGATAAAGTTGAATTGTAAAGAGAATGATCGCCTATGTCTCTTAGATCCAACATGACATCTAGTAACAAAGGGATATAATGATAGATTCACCTAAATCATATCAAGTAAGGAACTTGAAGGGATGATGTTATTGAATGGCACTTCGTCAAACACGTTAGGGGTGGTGAACTGTTGTTAGGCGGTATTTACCACTTGCATTAATTTTCTATGTATCTCGTGCAAGTGGGAGATTGTTGGAATTACGTATGCCCGAGACACATACTTATACTAATGTGGCTAACTGTGTTTGATCCAAGTCGGGTCATACCCAATAACAAGCTAGACAACACCAAATGTATTCTTTTAATGATTTGATCATTTAAACGAATACCGAACACTACATGTTTAGAAAAATTGGTTTTCTAAACAAACACACTTGAGGATTTAAATAAATTATCTGGATAATTTGTTTATATATAAATTAATTATTTAATTGGTTAAATAATTATATAAATGTATGTACATTTTATAAAAATGAGTTTTATAAAATAAATGGAGATGTTTTAAATGGTTAAATCAAAACACAAAAAAAAAAATAAATAAATAAATAATAAAACCGGCCACCCCATGTGGGTGGAGGTTTTGGTCCAATCAAAAGCCTTGTTGACCACTTTATCATCCTCCATTCACAAGACATGCATTTGGGTATCTTCCATTTTGAATTTCAAGTGTTGAAACAAGCAAAAAACTCTCTCTTCCTCTCCAAAACTCACGGCCACTTTGGCCAAAGAAAAGGGGTGTTTTGTGAGCTTGATTCAAGTGTTCTAATCCTAGCAACAAGTTGGTGTTGTTGTTTAAAAGCTTGGGGTATCAAAAGCTTGAGGGTTTCTCCTTTGCAACCTTGCCATTTGAAGACATCATCTTCTTCATCCACCTACATCTTCTCATAAGGTATAAGAAGGTACAATTTACATTTTGTGAGCATCTTGTTCTTGTAATTTTGATCCTTGGCTTCGGGTTTTAGTTTTAACATAATGGTATGTTCATTAACAAGTTTTAAAATCTAAGCTTCCGTTGCGTTTTTCATGTTAAAATGGTTAACTTGAAACTTTGATAACCTTGTATAAAACCCAACAGTCGTCAACGTAGACCTGGACTATCAGCAAATGACCATCTACTTCCTTTGTGAAGAGTGTACAACCGACGGTGCCACGAACAAAGCTATTGTCGAACAGGTGTTGAGACAATGTGTCATACCAAGCTCTCGGGGCTTGAAGTAATACATAAAGAGCTTTGTCAAGAAGGTACCCCTTGTCTTTGTGAATCGGATCGACGTACCCCGGTGGTTGTCCTACACAGATTTCTTCACCCAATTTTCCTTTAAGGAAAGCATACTTCACATCTAACTGATAAACCTTGAATCCTTTCCAAGATGCAAAAGCTAAGAAAATTTTGATTGCTTCAAGGCTAGCAACGGGAGCATAGACTACATTGTAATCGATTCCTTCCTTTTGATTGAATCCAATAACCACCAATCAAGCTTTGTTACTGACAACTATACCATTTTTGTCCCTTTTACACTTGAAAACCCACTAGGTATTTATACACCTTTTATCATTAGGTAGATCAACAAGTTTCCACACACTGAGCTTTTCAAATTGAAACAATTCTTCTTGCATTGCATTGACCCAACTTTCTTCTGTCAACGCTTGTTTATATGTCTTTGGTTTGATTTGTTAAATGAAACATTTGAACGAGAACCGATTTTGAAGAGGAGAAACTTGAGTATAATAACAACTGAGACTCTGGTCGATTTGACTTTGAGTTCGTACTCCAGTACTAAGATCACCAATAATATTCTCTTTCGGGTGATATGACAAAGTTCGAGGAATAACTTCATTAGGAACCACCGCATCAGTTGGAAGATTATTAAAATTCTCTTCACCAACAATTTCATCAGAAACAGGATCAGGTGTAGGTTGAGCCAAGGACTCAATAACATCATCATGATCTTCACAATCATCATCAAAGGATAGTGTAGTCGGTGTATCTTCAAACGGATCAACAACATCTGGTGTCGGGTCATTAGTAATATTGGAACTTCTTGTGTTGTATTTTATTCACTTATTCCTTCACCCAAATATTGTTGAAATAACAGTGTGGCCATTTCGTCAATGATTTTCACTCCTGGAAATAAGAAACAACTCCACACGCTGTCATAATCAAACATCGACAAATCGCCCTTTCATTGAATTGGAGTACCATAACGTTGACAATCAACATGTTGCACTTGCACAATCCGGTTAATGCTAGGTAAGAATACACGTCGTAATGGACTAGCATAACCAATAAAGAATCCATCCACAGACTTAGCACCAAATTTACCATTAGGATCAAGAACAATACATTGTGATCCAAACGATTCAAGCCACTTCATGTTAGGCTTTCGTCGATTAAGCAACTTAAAACAAGTTTTGCCAAACTTCTTTACCGTTAGAACACGGTTGACAGTATACCAATTTGATCCAACAGCTTATGACCAAAAGCTAACTGGTAGTTTCGAATCAGGCCACATAGCCCTAGCTGTCTCATTCAAAGTCCTATTTTTTGTGGCGTGTAAGGGGCACTAAATTCATGAATAATTTCACGCTCATCACACTATTAAAGCATTCGGTTGTACCTGAACTCGATACCATTGTCGCTTCTGATTCTTCTGATCGGCAGATTATATAACATCTCAAGCTTCTTGAATAAAATCATTAAGTTGTCGAAGGTCTCATCCTTCAACAGAAACATCACCCATGAGAAGCATGAGTAATCATCAGTGACCACCGAATAGTAAAGTTCCCCGGTGATACTTTTGGCATTCACGGGACCAAATAAATCCATGTGTAGCCTCTCAAAAGGTAAATTGATTGAGTTGATAGACTTCGTTAGGTGAGACTTCTTCTTTTGTTGTCCCTTCTTACAACTCAAACAATCAGTACTCAAATGAAAACCTTTGACGTTTACTCCATTAAAAAGTTGATTACGAATAAGATTGTTCATCTTACGAACGCTGATGTGACCCATCCTTCGATGCCATAACACCGATCCTTTTCTGATGCCTTGCTGACAAAAAACTGAATGGTACCTTATTCGTTGATACCACACCCATATTAAGAACATAAAGATCATTCTCCCTTAGTGCCTTCATAATCAAACAATCTTGACTTGTAAAGTGAGCTGAAAAGCCTTTGTCACAAATTTGTAAAATACTCAACAGATTTGTAATCAAACAATCTTGATGTAGTTCACATTCTCAAAAATCACCTTCCCATTTGACAAAATACCCTCACCAACAATTTGACCTCCTTGATTTCCCGCAAACCCCACATATCCTCCTCAAATAGATTTGACATTCTTTAGCAAATGAAGAGTTCCAGTCATGTGTCGAGAGGCTCCACTATCCATAATCGTGAGACATTGGATCTTGAAAGCACGTACAAAAGTATGCGATTAGTGAAAAAAGGAAACCCAAGCCTTTTTTGTCTTGGGTTGTTTCATTTTTTTCATTTAAAACATCCTCAAAGTCATCATATTCGTAATTAGATAACGACTCAACAGATGAACATGAACTAGATGAAATAGACTCCACAACTTGTTCAACAATTGGATTAACAAGTTCATTAGAAGACTCAATATATTGTTCGTTTTGTTCATTAGGTGGTTTAACAACTTTTGCAATAGGTGGTTTAAGAACTTGTTCAATAAGTTGTGTACCATTATCATCTTTTATTTTACCCTTTACCACCCAGTTCTGCCCAACGAACTTGTCTTATTATAAAAACCATCATTAGTCTTCTTCACATTTGAAGACTCACCGACCTCAAAATTGTTCTTGAACAATTCCTTCTCCACAACCCGTTTTAAAATCTTTATGCGTGGTGAAGTTGGTCTCAGAAATGAAACATTCACATGTGGTTTCTTGTTTACCACATGCTTTTTGACTTGGGCATTTGAGAATCGTTTTGGGCAAGAGTAGAACAAATTTCTCCTGTCAACAAACTTGTTAAGTAGAGAAACTTGATTCTCTTCCTAATCTCTTTCAGCCTTAAGTCTATAAAACTCATCATTAAATTGTTTTCTAAAGTTGGCCTCGTTTTGTTCCTTAGAGGTCTCACTTTTAACAAAAACAATCTTTTGAAAACCATCATTCGTTTTTACAGACTCTTTGTTACCTTCTTTGTACCAAATACCTTTTTCTCTCATAATAAAAGTTGGTTTTAGTAAATTTTTTATTACCAGTTTTAACACTTGATTGAGTTTCAGTTCTAGTTTTAGCTTATTAATTACCAATTTTTTATCACTTGATTGAGTTTTTGTTCTGGTATTAGCAAATTGATTACCAATTTTATCACTTGATTGAGTTTCTAACACAAATTCTGCAGCTTGTCTACCTACCTCACTCTCATATTCACAACTGTGATGATATTTAACAACTTGATCATCACATGAAAGAGATGATGAAATATCATGATGTGGTGAATCAGATACCACATTCATTGCCTTAAGAAACCCTTCAGGTTCTTTTGGAACATAAGAGATCCAAATCGAAGGCGGTACAACATGATATTTAGGTACCTCTTTAGGAACAATATGATCAAGGAAATATGATGAGGCGGAATAGCTTTTAAGTTTAGTTTCAACTCTTTCAGTTTCAATTTTAATTAGTTGAAGTTATTTTTTAAGTTCCGCTTTCTCATCAATATGCATATTGATGGCAATTTGTTTGTCCTTAACTGTGTGCTTAAGCATTGAGATCTTGTAGGATTTTCACTCACAAGTTCTTTTCACACGTTTGAAGTTTACCATATGCTTCTTTTATATTTTGATAATCATGAAAAAGGTTATTATAGTCGGTTATTAGTGAGTTAATAACAAATTCCTTTTCATCATATGACTCACAAATACGTTTAACCTCGTAAGTAGAAAATGTTACATGTCCATCCATCTTTGCATGATGAATGGATCCACTTGGAACATCTTCATTTCTCACGTCTTCAACTGTCGCTGGAACAGTTGCATCACTCATTACTTCAATGTTTGTTGCGTCTTGAACTTCATTAGATTCAGTCTCATCTTCATCATCAATTCCAAAATCAATCTTTCCATGAGGAATTTCCTCTCCATTAAACCAACCTACAAAACTTTCATACACATCAGGAGGTAAAAATGATTAAAAGATTTCATTTGGAATAGAATCAAAACTTTTAGGAGATTCTATCTCCTCAGTGTTAGTCTCATCACATGATCCATTACTCTTAGTTCTTTTACTATCAGTAAGATTTTCTTCATCATTTCAATCGGCATCATCATGTTCCACATCTTTCACCGCTTCAACTGCATTCAAAACATTTACCTATTCTCCAACTTGTTGATTCTCACAAAATACCTCAGCAACATTTTCCCTGTGAACAATAGTGTTTCAGTTGAAACCTTCATCCAGTTGTGCATGACACGCTTTTGATGACCAGGCCTCGAGCTTCTTTGATGACTCAGCTGGTGCAAGAGAACTTTGACGATAAATGGCATGTTTGTTGTAGTCCCTACCAAAAGAATTAGGGCTAGTCTCCCCAACTTCTCGATTCGTGCATTCTCTTTTGAAATGTACTTTCTCTTTGCAACTAAAGCATCGGACCTTTGATTTGTCAAATCCTAGCTATGAAGTCATCCCATCCAGATAGTTCTTCCCAATGATCTCCCGAAATCTTTGAGCTCTTCGAACGACGATAGCCATACACCAACAAATATCTAACATCTCCATTTCTTCTGGATCAATCTGATCATAATCCTCCTTTGTCATGTTGTAGTTTCTAATTTTCCTAGCAATTAAACATTCATATGACTCAAGGACGGATCCTTGAAAAGCCATATGTTCTTGATCATTTTCAGCAGTCAGTCCATTGATGTTCTTGATGTTAACCGCTATGTTACATTGCATAACATCATATGCTGAACTCGAGGGCTTTGAGGATTGATCAGGAGAAGTGCTGGTTCCAGTGTAGGAGCTTGTGTAATGTGGTATGTTATGTAGTTGACTTGATTGAGAACTCCTACCAAAAATACTGTTTGTGAAAAAAGCAGTTTGAATCTTCGGGCTAGGAGCTACCACAGATTGTGATGAATTAAAGTATAACCCGATATCTTGAGCTACCACAATACTCTTCATTTTCTGCTTCTTACGCATTTCAAGCTCTTGAGCTTCCATTTTTTCAATGAATCGAGCAAGAGTCAATCTTGCATAAGCAATTGGATTTGACTGTTGTATCATTATGAATGTCTCCCATTCATCAAAAAGAGAATCAACAAGTTTGTCAATGTATTCATATTCTTGCTTTATAATGCGTAATCTTTTCATCTCATTAACAAGATGGCAGTATCTTTCAATCAATTGCCATAGATTCTCCCTTGACCATAGTGAAAATATCAAACTATTTCTTCAGTAAAGCCATTTTAGATTTTCTCATGTCAGGATTCCCTTTATCTTTGTTCATTAAAGCATCCCAAATTATGTGACATGAGCCATTGTGTTGTAACAGCTGGAAAATCTCAGATTTAATGGCTTGTTGAAAAAGAATCATCATCTTCTTTTGCCTAAGAAATCTTTGGTTTCTCACCTTCATGTATTTGGGATAACCGATAGCTTGTACCATTCTCATTTCGTAGAATAATGTACTCAACCTCAACAGCTTCCCATGCCTCATAATTGACAGCTTGAACATAGGTCTCAAACTTATCAGCCCAACTTGGATAATCTTCCATCCTTAAAAGCTTCGGTGGCTTATTAGACGTTCCCATTTCATTATCCAAATTGATATTATGAAGTATTAGCGACGAGTGTGTCACAAAAGCATTCATTTCTTCCATCGTGGCACGAAAATCAAGAAAAACAGCCAACTCGGCATATATATTTAACCAATGTGTAAGTACGAGCGTGTAAGTATGTGGCGTATAAGTCATGAATGGCGTATAAGTCAAAACAACGTATATGGCGTGTAACACCTATACGGACAACAACAATGTGTAACCACATATACAGAGCAAAACATATATGGCTAAAATTATACTGATGGAACCCACTTATGCGGTAATAGAACTTATACGGAAATAAAGCTTATACGGCAGGCAACACTTATACGCTGAACTAGAAACTTATACAAACATCACCCAACATATACGTTGCAGCAAACTGTAAACATGTTCGTGATCTGATCTTCATGAATCTGATTGATTTGATAAATTTTACTCGTGAAGAAATGATTCTCAAGTAAAAACGAACATAATTCCGGAATGAATTCAAAATTGATCCATAACGAGTGTGTAACTGAAGAATAAGTGATCTTGATAAATTTTGACTTTAAAATATTCAAACCGAAACTAGTTGATGTGTTCAATCCAGTAGTAAACACGAGCCTATTACTCTGATACCACTTGAAAACCTTGAGTCGGATCATGATACGTCATCATATACGTGTAAGAATTATACGAAACAGATCGAAAACGTTATGTTTACTATACGATGCTAAATGGCGGAAACACGTAGCAAAGGGACAAACACATATCAACTCTAATAAACATTCACTATACTCATATAACATGTAAGTACAAGTGATCTGCAAAAACTGAAAACCATTGCAAATTATAACAATGTAAGGCTATTTATACAACTCCTATGGGTCCGTATAAGTCTGACAAGCGTATAAGACTTATATTCCATGTATAAGTCTTATACGTTGACTTGACTTATACGCCCTTAACAAGTATTCTAATTTGACATTTTAGCCCCTAAACAATACAATATTTAACTGTTTGGCTCATATATCATTTGCAAGACCTAGCATTAGACATAATGCTCTAACACTTCACCTCATATTCAAGCTTGGTGATCTTAGTTCTTAATCACAAGATTTCTTGAAACTGACCGTCAATTATGGTTATTTTAACAGACATTTTAGCTTTCAAGTCTTGATTACTAATCGAAAAGGCAACAATTTTATCTTTTGATTTTTGGTTGATCTCAACCACTTGTCGATAGTTATCACGAATGATAGTTAGATCACAAACTAGTTGATCATTGTGGTGACTAAGTGATTCAAGTTTAGACTTGTATTCACCATATTGATAACATTCTTTTTCATCAAAAACAGATATAGATTAAAAGAATTAGAACTAACCACTTATATTTTAGCCATGCAAGCAAAAGTTCTTAACTCATCAACACTTAAATCATCAGATTCTGTTTCTGATTCATCACTCTTCTCAATAAACGTATCATCCTTTGCATCTTCAAAATTTTCATCACGATCAATCATAGCCAAAGCTTGATTTCCTTCAGAATATACATTACCCAGAATCCTTTGAGACCAGTCAATGCCTTCTTGTGTAATCATTGCATGTGACCCTCCTGGCTTGCAAGAATTAGCTCCTTTTGGTTTATCCTTGGACTCAAAGTTGTTATACTTCTTGTTGGTGTTGAAGTTTCTCTCTCTCGATCTAGAAGAATATTTTGGCTTGTCACATTCTTTAGCAAAATGGCCAAACTCCTGGCAATTATAACATTTAACGTTCAGTTTATGAAAACCAATCCTCTTGCTCATGGCAGGAAAATCCTTCCCAGTCCTTTGTATCAACGTCTTTATCTTCCTCACAGTCATTGCCATATTCCACTTCAAATCCATCAGCTCAAGATCATCAGGATCAACCTGATCATAATCCTAACCGGTCATATCACTGTTTGCTACTTGACCACCCAAAGTTGTTCATAGGAAGCCATAAAGCTCCCATAAAAGCAAAATGAATTTACGCTTCCTTCATGTTTACAATAGGTGGTGATGTGACAAGAGGAACTGAATCAGCATTACAACTAGCTAAACTTGGAAATACATTAGGTTCAGCGATAGCTTCCTGAAGAATGTCTTGAGTTGTTTGAGAATAAAAGGCAGTAATTGGGGGTAGATACACTTTTGCTAACCGGATTTGTTCCACCATATGAAATAGGATCTGATTACCATTCGATGAGCTTTGAAATTTTAAATCATACTACATTTCTTCCAACTTTTGTACAAACTCCATTGCAGTTAGTTCTTCATTCTGGAAATACCCATTCTCAGTGAGAACCATCAGATAAGTTGAATAAGGAGGTACGGAATTCTTCAAATGTGTCAATTAATCACTGTCAACTGGAAGCATAGTAAATTTGTTCATCTCAGCAATTAAATGACAGAATCTTGTATCATTTCTCCAACAGTTTCTCCTTGAATGAGGTTCTATATTGATACTTTAACATTGACTTTTTATTCTCTAGTGTATTTCCCATACTTCTTGATTTTAGGTCTTGATACAAACGAGCACTTATTTTGATATGACTAAACTGGTGAAAAATATTCCCGGGTAATGTCATAGTCAATGTAGAATATGACTTTGTCTCAATTTCATAGGATTTATTTTCCTCAGCTGACATTTAATAGAACAACCTCTCAGTATTACCAAGTGTAGCAGAATTCACTATCAACGGTACATAGTCATTATTCAAACTTTGCATACACTCGGGATGAACTACTCCCAAATAAGCTTTAAACCTTGGTTCCCACTTAGGAAAATCACACAGCTTATTTGTCACACTCAACTAGTAATAGTGGAAGCGTAAAATGAGAATGAAGCATACACCTCTAATATCAAACACATTGTTTATAAAGAAACATTAACAAACTAATTAACATCATATTACATCGTTCTAACTCTGTTTACAGACTAGGTGTTTCACAACATTGATCATTTCGTTAACTGCTTTATTCCTTATTAGCATACTTGCGTCTATCAACAGTGGTTTCATTCATGACCCAAACACATAGCACTAACAAACACCTTATTCAAAATTTAGTGCACCAGAAAAGCATGTTAAAAGAGAGTCCAACTACGAATGGTTGGTGAGTTTCACAAGTTTAAAAAAAATCAAATATGTGTATTCATAGTAATCATGATGTGTGTGTGTGTGTGTGTGTCATGTAATTATACTAAGCCACAAGTGAACCCTTGACGTGCTTTATCCCACGTGGCCTCCACTACCCACGCACTCCCCGTGGCCTCCATTGCGCACGACATGCCCCGAGTAGCTATACTAACACCATAAAGCGTGCATGTATGTGTCCTAACATACCTCACCGGCTCATCAGTTGGGTTTGTCAATCCAATAGTATTATTCACATGCCACTGGCTCATTGTTAATCACTCGTGTTTGCGGGGACTTTCAAGTGTTAACTCTTAAATAATTCACATCATAATGTGTTTCCAAATAAATAGATATATAAACATGCTTTTCACCCCAAATATTCGTAAAACAGTTTAAAAAGAGGGATCATGAAACTCACCTTATCGTAATATAGTGTGAACAATACACTTCTATAACTAGTATACCTCAATTATAGTGTAATTCCTATAATCTACATTGTATTGTTAATACTAGTATAGCTTTTGAATGGAATTGGGTCGTATATATAGTCTGTTTTAGTTGTTTCGCCCATAAAATGTTAGTAGTCTTAGATTGTGACGTTGTACAATGTCTAATGTTCAATATCAGTTTTGGCTCAGTTTCAACGTTTTACGTGCCTGGACAAGTTGGTCGCCTACGCGTTTCAAAAATAGGTAAGATCACACAAACTTGAGTAAACGTACCATTTGATAAAATGAATCAAACTATTAAAGAAAATCAGGGTTTAGATGTCCATATTTGCTACAGGGTTCGTTTTGTTTTGATACAGACTGAGTTGTAGAAAACGCGTGCAATATATCTGAATTGTCCAACATTCTCTTAAAAAGTTTGGTTTCATTAAATTTGTTCAAAACTATTATATTTGACCACTCTTGTTGATTTGATATCCCAACATGTTATTTAATCAGAACGTTGTTGGTTTTCTCGTAAATTATATTCGCAAATATTTAAATTAGCATATCTTTTTATCCGAAAACAATTAAATTACGAAAATTTATACACTTGCTAATTATTAAGTGTAGATTTTTATAATAATATTTTCAGAATTATTCAACTTACTTATTTATTTGTAAAAACTTCAGTTTATATGTTATTTTTAACCGGTAATTTGCACCTTTATACCAAACTATTTTTCGTAATAAATCATCAAAAAATAGTAATAAATTCACCAAAAATTCTCTGTTTATATTCTCAATTTTGAACATGGACTCAATCATATGATCCCTGATGCCCCTGAAAATTTTCTTAGGCTAAGAATATGCACGTTACAGTCAATGCCTAAACAGCCCCTAAACGAGTGTTTTTGGTGATATTTACGCGCTTTTCGATCGGTTAAGCCATTTTTCCGTGTTTTTGGGTTCTTGGTCAGTTATGTGTATATCTACAGATCATATAGCACAAAACCAA
The DNA here is from genome assembly GCF_021521415.1 of Bidens hawaiensis. Lineage (NCBI taxonomy): Eukaryota > Viridiplantae > Streptophyta > Magnoliopsida > Asterales > Asteraceae > Bidens > Bidens hawaiensis. The sequence goes on from NW_027491948.1 coordinate 57,440, forward strand.
GCATGTAACATAAATAATCAAGCCTTGTAACGTATGTTTTCGGTTTAAGGGTCTAAATCGAGTTTTTTATCCGTAAACAACACAATTTAAGCATTCTAATCCGAGTTTTTTTTTACCAAAAAGTGTATGATACAGATATGTACTACTGTTTCGCTTCAAATATATGATTTGATAATTTTTTAAGGGTCTTTTCATGCTTAAACATGATTTTTTTTCCTAATCAAACTTGAATTTTTAGCTAAAAATGTGATTAAAGCACTTGAATTCATATTTTTTACCTTGGGTTTTTGGCTGAAAAATATGAAAAGAGAGCTAAAGCAGATGATAAACTTGTCAAAATATTTTACTTTGATTTTGAGGAGGCTTATAATTGAAAGATTCGGATTCAAGGGGGATGGGGGTTCTAGCCCTTTGTTCCTTATGTTTCATCATTTTGCCTTAACATACGTGAAATCTCGTGTCCATATTTAGTTCAAGTTTGGGTTTCGGAAAGAAAAATAGTTCGGTGCGATAAATAACGCAAAAACGAGCGTTTTTTAGGCTCAATTTTATAAATTAAGAAAAACATCTGGGTGTAAAAATCCAAAATATTTCCATAAATTTCTTAAAACATCTTAAATAAGTGTTTTATAAGTCTTTTTCGGCTTGATAGATGATACGACGCTTGTTTTGGTACTATCGATTGCGTATAAATATCGTAGCATATCGTTAAACGGAAATCTTTCTGTTTAAGTAGTTTTCCGCATACTAGGGCATTAATATTAGTATGTTAGTTGCTATAATACATAAATCAGCTATATATGACCCCCCCCCCCCATACATCCAAGTCATAATTAGTATCGTTCAGTTAATCGTTTGCTAGTTACATTATAAACAGTTAATTGTTTACTCGATACGTAATAACTAGGGTATACATTGTAATAAACGTAATAACAAATGTAATAACGAATTTGGTTGAAGCAGATGAGTGAACAGTATAACGATGGCTTTATAGTATAATGAATGGGTTGTTAGAGACGGTTACAACAACTTTTTAATCGTCTAACGAATGTGAATCAAAGATAATGAATGAGCTCAAGAAATTAACGAATAAGCATTCATCATCTTCATCAATTTCCATATTCAAACTTATTCAGACCAATCCAAACCTATCCAAACTAAACCAAATCACTCATAAAAGTGTTCTGGATCAACCAAAACTAATTCGAACACATGTATTCAATCTAGTTTTGACTCAATTTAGTCAAAATATATTTAAGTATTTGAAAACTTTCCCGCGAAAATTATATTCAAGGATTTAGTACAAATCAAAACAATTAACTGATATCAGATGATCAGTTCATTATCCTGAACAATCCTAAGTTTAATTCAGTATCAATTATCATGATTAAATCGTTCAATTGATCAATTATACTATACGAACAGATCGATTATCGAATCCACACTAAACGATACAAATAAACTTCAAAACTGAGATAAATTGGTACGAATACGAATTCCAAACGTATTCAATCAGACGCATGGCTCTGATACCACTTTAGAATGGATTATTATAATTATACATTAGATCTACTCTTCGATATGAATACGTTTAGATCAGAATACGTTAGTGTGTGTAACTGTGTGTGTTGAGAGGAAGTTTGGGCAGCGTAACAGTACACGAAATAATAAAATAAGAATTGTTACTAACTTAGATAATTTACAGGATATATGTATGAGATGAGCTCATTCGTTAGACAACCCTTAACAAATGAGCCTCATTCGCAGTCATACATTAATATCTTTTGTTATCTTAAAAAGAATGACTTCATCATTAGTCCCATTCGTTAACATCCCATGACGAATAAGGACGAAAGACAAGCGGAGCTCATTCGTTATTATCTACTCCAACGAATGAGCTTTAGATTAAAGGTCCAAAATAACCCTATACATTATCTAATCCTAAAATACATTAAAACAATGACTGAGAAGCAAAACGATGCACTTACATTAAGCCTCGAGCATTTAGCACGAGACCCGGATCTTAGTATCGTAGTTTTAACATCTTTTTGCATATATGCATTCTGAGAAGCCAAGGCATAGCAATTTGCTATTTTGAAAAGTTCAAATGTTAAATATGTTAATAATATAGAGTTAAGGGATGAAACTTGTGAAAATTGTTGTAATGAATGATATGATGTGTAACGAATAACACCGAATAGCGAATGACACTATTCAATGACGAATAAGCAAAGATGAATGAGAAACAGTAAGACTTGACGAATGAGCTAGTGAACCATATGACGAATATGGAAACGAATGAAATATGACGAATAAGATATGGCGAATCAGGTAACGAATGACAATGTAGTGAATATGAAATTTTGTAACGAATAAGTAAACTATCACACCCCAACCTACGGCAGAAATGTCGGTGCGCGAACTGATTGTCACAACTATCAATGTACTATCATGCAATATTATGTGTGACAATATCTAATAAATTTAGTTAAAAAATCAAGTACATCAAACTCATAAATAAACAAGTACAACAAACATCCAAAATTAAATTCTTGTATCTTCTTCTCTAACATGCATCCTAAGTTGCTTTAAACAATCTTGATAGTCACGTCACACGATAACCAGCATATGCGTTAAAAATACAAATAGGTTTTGTCAAAACTAGGTTGAGTGAGTATAACACCAGATTTGAGACACTATAATAATAATAATAATAATAATAATAATAAATAAAATTGCAAATTGTTCCCGTGAGATATACAGATAAGCCATAGCACATAATAATCAAACAATTATAAAGAAAGCATCCATAAAGAAAGGGCTCAACAATCCATATAAATGGACATTGGCTACCAAGCAAGGACTAAACCGTGCCCTAAGCATGGACATCGGTTGCCGAAGTAAGCAAATAGCGTTCAAATAAAGCAAGTAAGCAAATAGCAAGTTAGGCAGACTGATAAAACACACAAGGATAAACAGTTGCGTTTGAATACTATATAATAGAAAATATCTACAAACGCATATGTCCCCAAAACAGTTAAAAATAAGTAAAAGAAGGGGAGTGAAATACTCACCTGTGATTAAGCAAGAGATAATGATTCAACAAGAAAGATAAAGGTAGATCAAGCTCTTTGGGAATGATATCGACAAGAAAATTCTAATAAAGAATACTTGAGGAAATAAATATGGATCGTATAAAGAAACCGAAACTTGATAGAGACTCGTGAATTTATGATCGAGGCAATCTAACTAAGCTATTTATCTCATTATTTTAATATAAACTTCATTATCATCAATTTGAATAAATAGTATGATTAAATCATATAAATTTCATAAAAAAAACTTAGGTAAATGTTTATAAAGATTTTTATAGATTATAATAAGAGATTTGTTTTATATGTTCATTTTAAACTAGAAATATGTTTGATGTGTTTATATATAATATCATTATAAATAAAGATTTCTTTATAAGTAAATGTCGTAAATAAAAATGGATAAATATTAAATAATAATATTTGAATAACTATAATCTTTTATATACTTGAATTTATATATTTCAATACGTAAATCAATAAATTTTAAATATCTATATCAAATTAAAACCCTTTTTTTAGTATTAAAACTTTTAATAATCTATTACATACATAAACATATAGGTAATATATACACATATATATGTGGCGTTTAACCAAAGTTCAAAAAAAGATCGGTTTATGTGTCGTTTTAATATTATAACGTTTATATAATATATAATATTAACTATATTAAATTACTAAAACCTTTTAAAGTAAAACAAAAATAATTAAAAAATTAAGTAATCTGTCATGGTCGGGACTCGAACCCGCGCCATGGCCGGCTCAAGAGAGAATAACCACACACACCAGCCACCTGGCGCTGGTGTGTTATTTGGTTTATACCTGAAATTAATAACTTGTAACCAGTACATACGAAAACCCCTAAATACAATAAGAAGCCTAGATATCAAATCGTTCATAGATTATTCAATCAACTTTAGGGGTTTTGCCGAATAACGAACCACGATCAAAATAATGTGTTTAATTACCTTAGTTGATGCTTAATCACAGGCCTACTAGCTCGAAAACCTGACGGCAGAGGGGGGTCCAAGAACGAGATACAAACAGTTAATATAATTTAATTAGATAGGGGGATATTGATGGCGAGGTTTCGAAGGTATGATCTGTAAGTTTAATTGAATTACATTGCTCGTTTACACGTATAACAATAAACGGGTAAAAGGGCGGCTTCGTTAATAGGAAACTAAGAATCATTATTGATCGTGTTACCATAAAAACAGTGTCAGCATGCCGGGTTTTGAAAGAGCAATACGATTTCCTTGATCAATTCCATAATTTGGACGAAAATTATGTTTCAAGAAACATAACGGGTCACGGGTCACATGGATACGGGTATGGGTAATTGGTTAATTGGTTAATTGGTTTATGGTTTATAAAATATAGAACTTGCAATCAGGTCCTTGGAGAATGGAGGTGGAGACATTAAAGGGTTAAAGTTTAGTGTAGGGGTTAAACTTGAATATTTTTAAAGTTAATTTATATATGTTACATAGATATAATAACAAATATTAATTAAACAATATTATCTCGTATAACACGATAATTTTCATGGATAAAAGTTTCCCGAATATAAAAACGGGTCGCGTAACGGTTAATAAGGTAATAATTTAAGAATCCAAGTTGTTACATAAACAATTTTGAATAGGTTGTTAAAAACGGTTAGAACAACCTAATAACCATTTAGCGAAAAAGTTCAACAACGATAACGAATGAGCTAATAATTCTTCAAGAATTGACAAATGTATTCATTCTACAATCTAATTTCCAGACTTCAACAAACTGCTCAATCCTTCACCAAACCAATCCAAACCAAAATCATACCACTCGCAACTCAGAACCAAACTATTCCGAACCAAATCCAAACACCATTCACTATCAAAACGCCTCAATTCAGTCAAAATGTTAACCAGTTTTGACTCCACAAGTCAAAATCAATACATTTAAACACTGTAACTTCCCGCTTAAACATGAAATAAATCCAATTAACCAAACTAATACTATTAACTCAGTCCATATCAACTACAGACCATTATGAACAATAATACAACCAAATCAATATCAATTATCTTGTCAATTAGCTTCAAATGATTAATTTTAGTCTGTAATGTTCAAATTCAATTTCGTTCAACTCAGTTGCCATGGCTCTTATACCACTTTTGAATCCTTGTCCGATTCTTCATATTAGATCTAGTCTTCGATTTGATCGTGTTGTGACTCAATTACATTAACTATGTGAAACCAGAGTAAATTTGGATAGACTAACGAGGCAAAATGTTATAAAATAGGAACATATTAATTAGAAAACAAATTACAGTGTATATATAGGCGATGACTCATTCGTTAAACATGCTTAACAAATGAGCATCCCATTAGTTATGTCATTCGTTATACAATCCATAACGAATGGCCTTAATACTTTACTTCTCATTCATTAACAACCCTATCATATGAGGTCCAAAACACACAGGTCTCATTCGTTAAACATACTTTAACAAATGAGCCTTGCATAGATTTACCAAAGTACCCTTATACGTTAAATCTAATTTCCAAATACATTAAACAAAGACCAAGACAACGAACGATGTATCAACAGTTTCCAACAAGGTTGGCATCCACAATCATCACTAATAACTTTGTTATCATGACCACTAAAGGAATGCCATCTTCATCAATATCGTATGCACCCACTCTTGTTTTGCTTGCGTGCATTGGTTCGCTCGGTGACGTATTTTGTTATAGTTGTAACGTGGCCTTGACATGGTGGAGCCTTCTTTTCACAGTCCCATTTCTCAGCCTAAGATGAGTAGCTTTTCTTTCCTCACTGTTTTTACTGTTGCCTTTTTTCCCTATTATGATTGTTCATGCTCTACAACGTTTGCCTTAGCTGCAACTTCACGCAAGTGGGTATCTTTTGGATAATCTTATTGTCCTCTTTTCTCCGAAGACGAACAATATGCTACTCCACGGTCATCTCCTTTCGCTTATGCATTAGGTAGTTTTTGAGTTATACCCAATTAGAAGGTAACTTTACAATCAATGTTGCTAGTTGAAAGGTCTCACATAGGGTCATCCCCTAGGCGTGGATATCATGAAGTATAAATTGTAAATCTAGGACTTGAATGATCATAATCTTGGTATCAAACATTTTATATTTCAAGGAGAAAGTCAAAATAAATTTTTTGTTCCGACATTCTTCACTTTGTACTTGTGTTCTAAAGACTCTCATAATTCTTTGTTCCGAAATCCACCAAGCCTTTTCACATACAATTACGACACATAAACTCTGAATACCTCCAAATATCAAATGCACTGTAAAATTGGGCATCGTTCTCCCCTTACCTATGTTAGGGAGCACATTTCGTTAAATACCTCACAAGGTTCAAGGTAATGAGATAGAGAGCATCTTCAGTTGCCACCTTTTCAAGTGCAGCCCCGAGAACTTCTTTGGTTTCTCCGCATTAGTTGGGACGGTTGTTGTAGTCGTGACCACTGGTGGTGGCGGGTTAGTATTATTTGTATGTGCAATTGCCATTTTTATGACATTTAATGCTAAAATCCCCAAAAAAATAAAACTACTTATAAAGTCCAACAAAAGATCCAAAATGACTTATAAATTTCAGCTTCTTTTCCAGTTTTTGTTTCATTAAATAATGTATTTCAAAACACAAACTTCATGAATCAAAAATGGTCGGAAACAAAACAAAATTGTTTTGAATCCAAATAATGGTCTTCTAAAAACTTTTTTGGTTTTAAGGAGACCGTGCATATAATAAATTAAAATACTTTGTATTAATTCAAGTTACAATACAAAAAGGAAATAAAACACTAAATTATATTCCTGTTGGAAATAAAAGTTCTACCACTATACTAAACCAAATTGCGAGAAACAAATGAAACAAAAAAAATGGTTAACGGTTCATTTTGAACATTGGTGGTTAAAGCAGACTTTGGGTCTTTAAAGAAAAACCTTTTATTTCCCCGGGTAAATAGCAGAGACAATGTGTAATGATGGGGAGGACATGAACATCTGAATAAGAAATCGAAACTCAAAAGAGAGGTGAAAGGAGGTTTTGAGAATCTCTGTCAAATAGTAATTGTTCTTGATGTATATCTATAATATCTTATTGTTGAGGTGTGTAGAATATCTTCTAAGCAAGTATCAACATGCTTTTATTGAAAACCTAAATAAATTGCATTTAACCTAAATAAAGGCTTTTGAGTTGTGATTTTTATTTATTTAATCAAATCTCAACTCAACTCTCATCCTTTTAGATTCGGCATTCAGTGGTGGATTGTAACAATATCATTCAGGTGGATGAAGGATCTATCTTTCGGTTAGATGGTCATTCTTGTTGGCCCAGACGGATCAAACAATCGAATTAAACGAACTTATCAAATAAACAAACACGAGATATTGGGGTAACAACCCTCGACTCTTTTCATATATCAAACGAAATACCAAACGAACTTCACGGACTTATCAAACGTACATGGAGATGAGACTCCTTGACTCTCTCTTAACTCTCTATCTCAACTCTCACCAAAACAATTAATAATCTAGACCCTTTATATAGACCTACTTAACTTGCTCTCCAAGACATACCTTTCCTAAACCTACTACAATTCAAATACCTAAATTAAAACATAATTAAATAAACCATTAACTTTAATAAATTTCAAGATTAACCTTCAATCCTTTGATATTGAACAACGAATATTTCCAATGATCAGTTGATACGTTACGATCCTGCTGGTAGGGCTGACAAATCATGTCTTATTGTGTTTAACAGGTTAGAGGCGAGGCGATTAACGAAAATAGCAAACATAAAGACAACTCTTTTAATACATGGCTTTAGTAGTTTAAGTGTGACAGATATATCTTTTATGTATCAAGAAGGAGGATCTTTTCTTTTGTTAGGTGATCATCCTCAGGTGTGTCGACCAGAGGAAAGATCCTCTGAATAGATGATTCTCTTGAGTAGCTGCACCAAACTAGCAAACCTGGCACTGATATGATGAAAATACTAAGCCAGCTCTCAAACCGGCTTGTGACGACGTGAGTCTGGTTAGTGCAAAGTGCACCATCAAAGTGTCATATCGCACCAATAGACCATTAAGAGAGCGTGTGTGATTACGAGTTATGGGTGCTAATCATTCAAGGTTCCACTTGAGTATGAGTCCTTTAAAGGAAAGATCAAGTGAGGAGTGTTTCTCCTTGTAAACAATTTAAGGTTTTCTCTATCCACTAATGAAAGATCAAGTGAGGAGTGTTTCTCCTTGTAAACAATTTAAGGTTTTCTCTATCCACTAATGTGGGATAAGTTCTCACCTCTTCCACTTTGTTGTGTTGAAGCATTTGGTAATTTTAACATTTTAAACACTCAACTTCGAACATCAATAACTCATTATCTCAACTCCGTATTTTAAGCAGTTTGGTTCGTTGAGAAGTTCTCATAGAAAACCAACTAGATAGTTAGCATTTATATTAACTGTAATTGCAAATATTTATAACAATATCAAAAAAAATAATACCAAAATACATTTTTATACTTAGTCAAAAAACTTATTTTTCCCAATTTTTCTCAACAGAAGGTACCAGGCCATCACATTAAATAATAAATATGAACACTGTGTTCAAACTCTTGTAAATTAGAAGAATAGTGAGTTATTTGGACATTAGGCAATGGTTCTACCATATACGTACGCTGGACTATCTAAGAAACGAACATGGTTAGTCTCACTTCATGCCTTCTCCAGTCATGCTTCGGCATGAGAATACAAGACGCCAATAACTCAATATCAAGTAACTTAATGAAAGAATACTGATAGTATATATATAGGAAGACGGGATGTTATATGTTACTTCAGGTACTCAAGACACCTACTTATACAACCTTCTTCCTGCTCTTGGTTCGGCATGGTCCGATTTGTTGAGATCCTTTAATTGTTATTTTAGTACGTATAGCGTATCCTTTTGATCATCCTTTTCTCCCTATCGATTAACTTATCTAATAGGTTTAGGTTGTCATTATTATACACCGATCTTCGATCTGCCTTTAGCCGGATAAGCCAGATCATTCTACATGTATCCTTGGTCGTTGGCTTGTCGTTTAAGGATATCGTTAAATAGATATTTGGAAAAGGCAAATGTTTTGCAAAAATACTTCAGAAGCTTCTAGTTACAATCAATAAATATGAAAATAATGTGACTATATTGAGGGGTTAGATTTATTGGGGTATTATATAGCCTCCTGTTTAGGCAAATGTTATGCTTTATGGGACCGGGATGACTGTCGTGTATGTTTAATATCCCATTTAAGAACATGACATGAATGATCATCCATCTTTGATTAGATTGCAAAAACAGTCTTTTCTGAGTTCTTTATTGAGAAACTAAGACTTCCTGCCGCTATAACACATTTAATATAACTCAGATATCACGTATAAATTGTTTTTCTATAACTCTTTCCTTTAAAACAAAAATAAAAATTAAATTTTACTAATTCAAATTATAACCAATGAACCGATAATCATTTACAAAATTAAACAATTAATTTGATCCATGACGGTTCTAAATTCCATTTTGTCGCCAACAATCCTATTGTAACCAAAAATTGACCCAGTCAGTTCATTCAGACACATCAAGATTGATAAACTATAAAATTACATATAATCTAGGTTAGAGATCGTATTTCACACGGATAGAAAATATAATAAAAATTAAGAATTATTATATGTAACACTTAAATTCAGTTACTTTTTATAATATTTTTATTTATAACTTTTTAATAAATTTTTGATATATTATGCATTATAATTTTAATTTAAAAACCAAATGTTAGTGTTTGATTTATTTAAAAAAATTAATGATCATACAGATATTTTTATATTAAATATTGTGTGTATAAAAATGATATCTATAACAAAAATTTGTCACATATTTAAAAAGTAAATTTACAAAGACTAAGGTTTGACTGTAAAACAAAATAAATAAAAATATAATATAATATATTTTAAAATAAAATTGGAAATGATGAACAATCTTAAATGGTTGTGTTAAAGAGATATGAGAAGAAAATGTGATATTGTGAATTATAAAGATATCAACAAATAAATATAATTTTGGTTTTATACTTGAAGAGAATTACATTTATATATGTTAAGTAAAAAAGTCTAACACAATTACCACTTTAATGAAGTTGGTAAGCACCTTTGGTTTAACACATGAGGTCTTGGATTCAAAACCTTTATCACACAATAATTTATTTTTCAAAATTTTTTAAAGCATTACGGGTGATGGGTTATAGCAGAAAAACAGATCATGGGTCATGATATAATAGAAAGTAGTATGTGTCATGACATCTACTTAGCATCTCATGTGAAGTGATTAGTTAAATGTAATGTGAATAACTTGTCTTGTTTTAATAGTATAGTTGATTTAGTTACACATCATAGACTAGAGGCATACAAAATTATCTTTTTGTTTAACTGACGCTAGTTTCTTTAAAAATCAAAGAAAATAACCCTTCTAAGTGTTATTACTAAACATATTGGTATCCTATTACTAATCAATATGTTAAGGATGAGAATGAGTCGAGTTTGAAGCAGGTTTAGGTCATCCCAACTCCATACCTGTTTATGAAATATTGCCCCAAACCTGTCGGGAATTCAATAAACCCATGGGTTTCGGGCATACCCATTAGTTAATTTATTTATTAAAAGTACTCGTCAGTATACCCAGCTAAGCCAGTTGGGTAGGTACCTATCGGTGTTAACAAAATATAATACATCGGTTAATATTTTTAGTAACATACTAATTTTTAAGGACAATTATATATATATATATATATATATAGGAGTGGGTTATTGTAAAATAATCAGTTATCGTATATTAGGTACGCGACTTCCTGCACCACCGATTTTAATTGAAATTAAAACTGCTTAGTGGCATAATTGTAATTAACCTAAAAATACTTAACGCATACCCATCAAAGTCCACCATCGCGACCATCGTCAACTGTCTGAGAACCACCATCGATCGTTGGTCACATGTCAGTTAAGCAATTTTCAATTGAAATTGTTGATGAGCCTAATTGATCAATTAACCTTGAAATTGATCCAATTAATCATCAATTTGAAGCTTTCGTCGATCAATTTTGAATTTTGAGTTCTGGGTTTTGACATTGAACGTATTAACATTAAGTTTATACGATCTGTTTGTACGTTCTGTTTAAACATATTATACGTTCTGTTTAAACGTTTAGAACATAATCAATTAAACTTTAAAAGTTCAGTACAAAAAGTTTATACGTTTTTAAATAATGTTGTTTATAAGTTCAGTACAAATATTATGTTTAAACGTCTGAAACAAAACGGAATACCTTTAAACGTTCTGACAAAAAAAACATCTTTAAACGTTCTAATACATTCAAATAAGATCTAGGTGTTCAAAAAAGTATTGAAGTTCTGATAAAGTTTAGAAGTTCTGTGTGTTCAAACTGGTAAAGTTTAGAAGTTCTAAGAAGTTCTGGGTGTTCAAAACTGATAAAGTTTAAAAGTTCTAAGAAGTTCTGGGTGTTCAGAACTTCTAAAACTAAAAAAAAAAATTAAACACCTGTAAACATGAAATTAAACATTGAAATCACTTCATATAATCTCATAATCATCAAACAATCGTCAATCGACCGTTAATTTGATCATTGATTCGATCATATGAACAAAAATGGAACGTCTGCAACTGGGTTTACTCAAAACTCAAAATTGATTAATTGAAACTTCAAATTAATGATTAATTGGACCAATTTCAAAGTTTAATTGATCAATTAGTTCAACAATTTCAATTTTAATTGGTCAATTTTATCAACTGACCTGTGAAAAAGGCGTGACGAGAAAGATGGTGTTCACGACGGTACCGTCGTCGATCGCGATGGTAGATGCAATCATTGGATGGTGACGGTGAAGGCGTACGGAATCGATGGAGCAGTGGAGCAGAGGATCAGAACGGTCGCGTGTTTTTTAAAAATCGATGGTGAAAAAACTCGCGTAGCTATTGTATGATAAGGGATTATTGTATTTGATCAATTATCATATATATATATATAATAAATAAAAAAGGAAAACTATGTTGGGTTACTCAAACATATTATAAATTTCACACTCTCTTCAGCCTATAAAAAATTTTCAAAAGTAATCCAAACATGTACATTTTGTACCCTAATGATACTGGAATTATCTGTTCTAAAGATTTCAGGTTTCAGTTTTCCTTAAATTTAAGTTATTATATTATACATTTTAATCTAGAAAAAGTGAAAAACATACCCATACGGCCATATATACACTAGCCATAAATGATGGCTGCAATAATAGTACTAATAATAATAAAGTAAAACTTGTTAAAATAGAGGGTCCATTAATGTAAGTATGTAGCTAGGTTAAACTTTTATTAATGGAGTTCACCACCGTTTCCCAGGGACCGTTGCCCGTTGTATGATGTTGAAACTGACCCCTCATTTATATCTCCTCATCTGCCTTCATTCATTGCCTCGCCTTTAAATCTCCCACCTCCATTCAATCTTCTCATCCACCGCTGTCAATCCAACTACATAGATCTCCACAAACTTCCCAACATGCCGGAAACCTTGCCGGACTTGTCAACCACTTCCTAGCATTCTTGGGCATCCCCATCATGGCCTCCGTGGCCCTCCACCTCCTCCGCCTCGGTCCGGACGCCATCATCACGACCGTCCAGTCCATCGAACTAGATCTTGTCCAAATATTATGTTCCACGTTTGTAATAATATTCATCTTAACTGTCTACTTCATGTCAAAGCCTAGGTCAGTTTACCTAGTCGACTACACGTGCTACAAGCCTCCAATCAAGTGCCGTGTACCATTCTCAACGTTCATGGAACACTCAAGGATGATCTTGAAGGATAACCCTAAAAGTGTTGAGTTTCAAATGAGGATACTGGAAAGATCAGGGTTAGGTGAAGAGACGAGTTTGCCCCCGGCGATTCATTATATTCCGCCTAAGCCGAATATGGAGGCCGCTCGGGGAGAGGCTGAAATGGTCATATTCTCAGCTATTGATAACTTGTTCGAGAAAACAGGTTTGAAACCTAAGGACATTGATGTGCTTATAGTTAACTGCAGCTTTTTTTTGCCGACACTGTCGTTGTCTGCCATGGTGGTGAATAAGTATAAGTTGAGGAGTAATATCAAGAGTTTTAATTTGTCCGGTATGGGATGTAGTGCCGGAATAATTGCCATTGATTTAGCTAGAGACTTGCTTCAGGTTTGTGATCAATTTTAATTTTTCTTCTTTTTTTCCTTAAGAAAATCAACAAAATGTTATTTGTGAAAAATACTTTTATAGAAATACATTTGTTATTTTATTAGGGAAAAAAAAACATTTCACTCGACTAATAAGTTTTTACACAACACCCCCCCCTGCTGCACGATTTTTTAGATTTTCATCTGACGCACAACAATGGATCTGTTGCCGCAAATGAAAATTGTTGTGCAATAAACACTAGTTGATTAATTATTTATTGCACATGCGAAGGGGGTGGAGTCGAGTTTTTGTGAGAGCAAGCTAGCTGTCTATAACTAATAGCATTATTACTATTAATGTAATTTTACTTGGAACTTTTGTGTTTTGCATCAGGTTCTTCCAAATTCGAATGCCCTTGTGATTAGCACGGAATCATTACACCAAACTATTACCAAGGAAACGAGCGAGCAATGCTTCTTCCCAATTGTTTGTTCCGGATGGGTGCTGCGGCGCTTTTGTTATCTAACAAGCGCCGCGAACGAAGCCGCGCCAAGTACAAGCTCGTCCATGTCGTCCGAACCCACAAGGGTTCGGACGATAGAGCGTACAGATGCGTGTACGAACAAGAAGATCCACAAGGACTTGTCGGAATCAACTTATCCAAAGATCTCATGGTGATCGCTGCGGAAGCTCTCAAATCGAACATCACCACCATGGGACCGTTAGTTCTACCGGCATCCGAACAACTCCTGTTCTTGTTCACCCTCATCGGTCGGAAAATCTTTAACCCTAAAGGAAAACCCTACATTCCTGACTTCAAATTAGCATTTGAGCATTTCTGCATACATGCGGGTGGCAGGGCAGTGATAGATGAACTACAAAAGAACCTCCAGCTCTCGCCAGAGCACGTCGAGGCTTCTAGAATGACGTTGCACCGGTATGGCGTTGAATTGGGCAATCGTTCCTCTACCCAAGATCATACTATGGCATGAAGTGGTGGGCAAGACCAGGAAGTTGACAATTTCAGCTCGCTTGTGCTTCTCATCTCCCATAGTTAGTTCGAATTGTATCTGACCTAGGGGGTGAATAATTTCGTTTGAGACACCCGAGATTGGTGCACTCACAACTTCGAGCCTTGCTTGGTCTGCTGGATCCAACTTCCTTCATGGTGGATGGTGAGGGCATGCCGAGGATAGCCTCCACCTTCTCTGGGTTCACCTTGAAACCATCCTTGGTGACCATTACGCCGAGAAATTTCCCTTCTTCCACGCCGAATGTGCATTTGCTCGGGTTGAGCTTCATGTTTACTTCCTTTAGGCGCCGAAGGGTTTCTTCGATGTCTTTGAGCATTTGTTTTTCCTCCCTGCTTTTAATCACCAAATCATCCACGTAGACTTCTAAGTTTTTTCCAATCTGCTCGTTGAAAATTGCATCCATGAGTCTTTGGTAAGTGGCTCCTGCGTTCTTCAAACCAAAGGGCATTTTTGTGTAACAGAAAACACCCTTGTCAGTTCTGAAAGCAGTCTTGTCTTCATCCTGTGGTGCCATTTGAATTTGGTGATAGCCCTTATAGGCATCCAGGAAACATTTGAGCTTAAATGGCACCACAGAGTCCACCTTCGTGTCAATGTTTGGGAGGGGGTAACAATCTTTTGGACACGCCTTGTTGAGGTCCTTGAAATCAGTGCACATTCTCCATGACCCATTGCTCTTCTTTACCATCACAGGATTGGCTACCCATGTTTGATATCGTATTGGGCGAATGATATTCGCGCGCAGTAGATCTTCTACTTGCTCATTCATGGCCTCTGTCTTCTCGTCTCCCATGACTCTTTTCTTTTGAGCAATTGGCTCCACGGACTTGAATGTGTTGAGAGAGTGCTGCGCCAGGTCTCGCGGAACCCCAATCATATCAGAATGTTGCCACGCGAAGACTGACATATACGTTGTGAGCAATCTTTTCATTCTCACTCTTGTGTCATCTGATATCGTAGCTCTGATTGTGATTGTTTGTTCTGGGAATTTTGGGTTGAGAATCCATTCCTCTGGCACGTTGTTTGCCACTGGAAGCTTCATTCTCCCCTCTCGAGGTATACTTATTACTGCGCATAAATGATCTCGGTACACAAATGTTACTCCTGTTGGTGTTGGGAACCCCAACGCGTCATGCGCTGGTGACGGTATGGCGTTGAATTGGGCAATCGTTCCTCTACCCAAGATCTTACTATGGCATGAAGTGGTGGGCAAGACCAGGAAGTTGACAATTTCAGCTCGCTTGTGCTTCTCATCCCCCATAGTTAGTTCGAATTGTATCTGACCTAGGGGGTGAATAATTTCGTTTGAGACACCCGAGATTGGTGCACTCACAACTTCGAGCCTTGCTTGGTCTGCTGGATCCAACTTCCTGAAACATTGCTCATACATGATGTCTGACTCACTACCGGTGTCCACCAGGACTCTTGACACCTCATAATGAGCGATGTGTGCAGTGATGACTAAAGGACTGCTGATAGACGGGCCTCCTCTGATTCTTGGAAAGATTACTTATTGCTCGCGCCAATCCCCTTGGATTTGCGGGCTTCTCTTCCTCGATCCTTGCCCTTGCCTTCTTCCTTCAGCTACACAGATTTTTTTGAATTTTTTACGGGCTGAGGCTCCGTCTGGTTGTTCGTTCTCTGGTCTTGGATTTTTTACCAGGTGAGCCAACTTGC
Organism: Bidens hawaiensis; assembly: GCF_021521415.1. Classification (NCBI taxonomy): domain Eukaryota; kingdom Viridiplantae; phylum Streptophyta; class Magnoliopsida; order Asterales; family Asteraceae; genus Bidens; species Bidens hawaiensis. The sequence continues at coordinate 73,519 of NW_027491948.1, forward strand.
CTGATTTCACATCTTTTTCGATCGCATCCTTCAAATGATGGCATGCATCGGTGTTGTGCCCTGTGGATTTGTGAAACTCACAATATTTGCCACTGTTCGGTGGTCGGAGTAATGGCCTTGGGTTTTTAAACTGGACATTCTCTGTGCTTAACACTTGCGAAGGAGTTTTGGTGAGGGGAGTCCATATTCTTGGTAGAGGTCTGTTAGGCTCTCTGCCGCCTTCCTTCTTGTCACCTTCTCCGCGATTAAGAATGTCTTTTTGGGGTTGGGGTGAACTTTGTTGCGCTTGCTTTTCTGCAGGAGAATAATTGGTTTGTTGCAACCTGGACCATACGGAGTTTTGTTTGCCCCTCCTTTCATTGTTGCGTGGTGCTTCTGTTTGATGCCCTTTATCTCTTGCTCTGTCTTGGGAAACTTGTTTTTCATTTCGCGCGAAGACTCGCGATGCTTCCATAAGCTTAGCCCAAGTGGTTGGCATGCCTTCTCTGCTCACGAGAGCTCTGCGGAGTTGATCACTGCGCGCACCTTGTATAAAGGCCACGCGCAATAGTTGTTCAGTGATGCCTCCAATTGCAAGAGATTCCTGATTGAAACGAGTTATGTAGTCTTCAATGGTTTCATCATTCCTGCGTACGCAATGCATGATGTCATCGGGGTCGCGCATGTGTCTGCGCTGCTGTACAAAGTGAGCCTGGAACTTTTCCAATAGCTCTTCGAACCCATCGATTTGTCCTGTCGGCAAGCTTTCGAACCAGACACGCGCTGCACCCGTGAGGCAGCGAGCAAACATGTGACACCATGTTGGCATCGTCCAGCTTTCTAAGTTTCCAGTGTTATAAAAACCTTGTAAGAAATCATCTGGATCTGTTGTACCATCGTACTTGCCTAAACCACTTGGCATCTTGGTTTTGTGTTGAATGGGAGCCTTCGCAATGCGCTCAGCGAATTTTGAATGTTTTACAAAGATGGCTGGCCTATATGGTGTGGTTACGTCCACTTGCCCTTTCGGTTGTGGGTTGTATGGTGTGCATAAATCCATATCAGCTTTGGCTCCAGGTGCTATGTGCATGTGTGCGCGAAGCTGTGAACCTCCTACATGAGTATCTCGCGTCTTCTTCATGCTGTGCACCTCTTCCTCATCACTAATATCAGCTTGTTCGGTGTGAACAGAATGACCGTCTTCCAGCGCGCGCGTCTTTTTTGTTGTTCCCTGAATGGTTTGTTTATCAAATGCGAGCTTTTGTGTTAAATCGGCTAACTTTTTGTGTTTTACCAACTCATTGTATTTGTCCATTAAACGTCGTTGTTGGTTTATGAGCCATTCTTTAGGGTCATTGGTTTCAACTTCCTGGCCCATTGGTCCTTTTTGTTTTGTACCAGTCAGATTTTGGAACGTAAGATCGTCTGGGGGAGTTTCAGTTTGACTATGAGGTGTTGTGTTGAAGGGATGGTTACTGGTGGTGCGCGCAGTGTCACGCGGCGCCCTCAGAACCTGATGTCCCTCATTAACATCCTCAAGCTCATTATCCTCCAGAACTTGATCGTTGTTTCGAACACCGGAAACCATGGTGAAGATTTTCAGAGAGAAAATTGATGAAATAGTGGTTTTGTTGCCGTTGTAACAGGTGATGGCGCCAATGAAGAAGCGTGTATCGACTTACTTGTATACGATCAACGTTCCTCAGGTACGAGTGTGCTATATCACCGATGGTTTTCCGAGATACGAGTTCTTCCACATACAAAACGAACAGTACCGTGAGCTTACCCCTCAGAAAGGGACAGAGAGGTCCTCTTTGGGGTAACCCTCCGGTGTGAGAATCAGATATTGTAGGAGAGGATAATCAGGATGTGAAAATGAGTAAAGGACTTAGAATATATTTTCTTGCCTGCCTCCAACTGTGGAGGCGGCTTAGTATTTATAGTGCTAGGGTTTCCAATGATTTGGCTCAGACCCAATTAGGGCCTTTTTGGCCTCCTCCTATTGCTTCGGGCCACGTGTACTTAGGACACCTGGTGCTTTTTCATTGATTATTCTCTGACCAAGGTATTTCACCTGACCTGTAAGGCCCCGTTACCGGTAACCCTACTTTCGTGTTGGATTTACTCATAAACACAGTTCTAAATATCAGAGTTAATTAAAAACTTTACGCGGAATATAAAACTTTCATGAAACATTACATATCGATTCATAATCATGTCTTAAAACATTCCTCTTGTCTTTCAAAATCAAAACATAACTTAATAAACATATCAGATCTTCAGATGCCAGGCTTTAATCTTCTGCCATGTGTCCTCCACTCAAGCCAGCTGTCTCAACCTACTCACCTGCGTGCATACTAAAAGTCAGCTACGCTGAGTGAGTTCTAGTTAATCATACAATACCATACAATACCATATTACATACATACGTACTTAACCTCATAACTTTCTTTCATACACACATAAGTACTCATGCCTTCATTCTTACTTACATACTTTCTTTACATTCATAATCATACGTTTTAAAGAGCCTTTCGCCCTATAACCTCACAGATATTATAAGGGTCTGGTCCCTAACATCACAGATATTATAAGGGTCTGGTCCCTAACATCACAGATATTATAAGGGTCTGGTCCCTAACATCACAGATATTATAAGGGTCTGGTCCCTAACATCACAGATATTATGAGGGTCTGGTCCCTAACATCACAGATATTATTAGGGTCTGGTCCCTAACATCACAGATATTATTAGGGTCTGGTCCCTTGTTTTCGAATATTAGTAGGGTTCGATTCCCTCTTCGTTACCATACAACCATACATCATACCTCGAGTATTATTAGGGCTCGGTACCCTTTTCATAACCATACAACCATACAACCGTTATTTCCTTCTTTTATTAACTTTATTACGTTCATACACATAAACATACATATCATACTTGCCATATTTATAACGTTACAACCTGACAGTACGTGCATTATCCGAAGATCGTTCACGTACCATCAAGCAATCATTCATACATATCATACTTACCATATTTATAACGTTACAACCTGACAGTACGTGCAATATCCGAAGATCGTTCACGTACCATCAAGCAATCATTCATACATATCATACTTACCATATTTATAACGTTACAACCTGACAGTACGTGCAATATCCGAAGATCGTTCACGTACCATCAAGCAATCATTCATACCTATCACATATATCACATATGGCATACACTTATCACTTAGGATAAATGTATTAACAACACATCAAGTATGCACACAGCCCCGAGAACATAACAAGGAATGGGGCTAGAAACTCACCTGGATCCTGTTACGCTCGCCGTTGATCGTAATTCCTTTCTTTAACTGGGCTCGGCTAACTGTATAATATTTACACATATCAATTAACTACTACTTCTCGTTTTGTATTTCTATCTATATATGACCCACAACGAACGGGGGTCCGGGGGCAGCGCCCCTGGCAGCGGGGTTCTAGGGGCGGCAGCCCCTAGCGGGGTCCAAGGGGCAGAGCCCCTGGCTGGGGTTAAGCTGCCATGTCAGCTTGGAAAAATTTTATTTTCGATAACTGCCTTAACACATTTTCCATTAGGTTTTTAATTTATTTTCTAAGCGAACTTCACTTTAGGCGAAGTTAAACCTTAGGCGAACTTGGCTTCAGGCGAAGTTAAACCTTAGGCGAACTTGGCTTCAGGCGAAGTTAAACCTTAGGCGAACTTGGCTTTTAGGCGAAGTTAAACCTTAGGCGAACTTGGCTTTTAGGCGAAGTTAAACCTCAGGCGAACTTGGCTTTTAGGCGAAGTTACCATTTAGGCGAAGTTGCCATCAGGCGAAGTTGCCATCAGGCGAACTTGGCTGCAGGCGAACTTATCAGGCGAACTTGGCTTGCAGGCGAAGTTCATCAGGCGAACTTAGCTTGCAGGCGAAGTTCATCGCTTGAAGGCGAAGTTGCCCAGATGAAGGCGAAGTTGTCGCGCTGCAGATCTGTTTGCCCATAACTCCTTCGTTTCTTAGCCAAATAACTCGATTTTGGTACCCACGGAATCGTATGATCAGCGCCTACAAATCCCAACCATCAAATCGGCCTAAAATCGACGTTTTAGGGGTCCGATTTGGGCAGTTGTGTTTCGGGTCCGATTAACCCGTCAAATCCTAACCATTTTCAGTAATATTAGCTTTGCGGGATTAGTTCTTACCTTTCCAACTCAGATCTACCAGCACAATCTCGGGTCTTGACTTCGGATCTCGGTCGGTTATGTGTGTGTTTTTGAGTGTATAAAAGAGAAAGATGGAAATAAAATGATATCTTGGGCTTGGGATGGGTATTTATATCTCTCAAGCCCACGGGCCCAAGGCCCATTCTCATTTAACCCATCTTACGTAATCTAAGCCCATGACCCGTTCCTTACTCGACATTAAATAACTAAAACGTGAAATCACTAAACATAACTTTCTTTTATTTAACAATATAAAAATTTTAGGATGTTACAAGTCTTCCCCCCTTAAAGAGGTTTCGTCCCCGAAACCTAACTATTACATAAACAAACTAGGGTAAAACTTGCGCATCTCATCCTCGACTTCCCAAGTAGCATCTTATCCCTTGCGGTGTTTCCATATCACTTTTACCAAGGGTATAATCTTGTGACGAAGCTGCTTCTCCTTGCGATCAACGATCTTTATCGGTTGCTCGATGTAGTTCAATTGTTCATCAACCTCGATGTCCATTAATGGCACGTGAGACGTGTCATCAGCTAGACACTTCCTCAGATGAGAAACATGGAAGGTTGAATGAATTCCTTCTAACTCATCGGGTAAATCCAGCTTATAAGCTACTTCCCCCACACGATACAAAATTTTAAATGGTCCAATGTACCTCGGACTTAGCTTCCCTCTCTTTCTAAAACGGATAATTCCTTTCCAAGGCGAGACCTTAAGCATCACATAGTCGCCAACGTTAAACTCAATTGGTCGTCGCCGCTTATCCGCATAAGACTTTTGTCTGTCTTGAGCGGCTTTCATTCTTGCTTTGATCTGATCGAACTTTGATGACGTTTCTTGAACCACTTCTATACTTCCCATTTCCTTCTGACCAATCTCACCCCAACACACCGGGGTTCTACATCGTCTACCGTACAGCATCTCAAACGGTGGCATACCAATACTCGAATGGTAACTGTTGTTATAGGAGAACTCTGCCAGATGCAGATGATCATCCCAACTTCCACCAAAATCTAAAACGCAAGCACGTAGCATATCCTCAAGGGTTTGGATCGTCCTTTCAGACTGTCCATCGGTTTGAGGATGATACGCCGTACTGATGTTCAACCTCGTCCCCATAGCTTCATGAAATTTCTTCCAGAACCTCGAAGTAAACCGTGTATCCCTATCAGACACGATCGATAACGGTACTCCATGCTTGGTTACCACTTCCTTGATGAACAAGCTTGCTAACGTTTCTGACGAGATGGCCTCTCGTATGGGCAGAAAGTGAGCACTCTTGGTCAAACGGTCCACAATCACCCAGATGGTATCATGATGCTTAGCTGTACGAGGTAGCTTAGTTATGAAATCCATGGTGATGTGTTCCCATTTCCACTCAGGTATCTCTAGCGGTTGCATCTTCCCATAAGGCTTTTGGTGCTCGGCCTTGACTTGTAAGCAAGTTAAGCACTTACTAACATAATCCACTACATCATTCTTCATTCCTGGCCACCAGTAATCTCTTTTCAAGTCTTGGTACATCTTTGTAGCTCCAGGATGGATTGAGTACCTTGACTTATGAGCTTCATCTAAGATTCGACTTCTAAGATCACCATGGCGTGGAATCCACATACGGTCAAATCTAGTTTTAACTCCATGAGTGTTTTCCATCAACTCATCTTGCTGGCCATAAATCCTTTCTTTCTTTATTAACCCTTCGTCTACTAACACTTCTGACTGCACTTTGATGATTTCTTCAAAAAGACTTGAGTTCATGATCAACTTATATGACTTCACGGTTGCAAGGACTTCCTCATTCTTACGACTTAGCGCATCAGCGACCACGTTAGCTTTACCGGGGTAATACTTAATCTCACAGTCGTAATCCTTTATCAATTCTAACCATCTTCTCTGCCTCATGTTCAATTCTTTCTGCTCGAAGAAGTACTTTAAACTCTTATGATCGGTATAGATAGTACACTTAGTGCCGTACAGATAATGCCTCCATATCTTAAGAGCATGCACTACAGCTGCTAACTCCAAATCATGCGTCGGATAAGTACTCTCATGGACCTTCAACTGTCTAGACGCGTAAGCTATCACCTTCCCTCGTTGCATCAACACGCAACCTAACCCTTGATGCGAGGCATCAGCACAAACAACGAAATCCTCGTCGCCATCGGGCAAAATAAGGATTGGAGCTTGCGTGAGCCTCTTCTTCAATTCTTCAAAGGCTTCTTCTTGAAACTTTCCCCAACTGAATACTATCGACTTTCGGGTCATACCGGTCAGCGGTGCGGCTATCTTGGAGAAACCTTCGATGAATCTCCTATAGTAGCCAGCTAACCCTAGGAAACTTCGTATATCAGTCGGATTCTGCGGAGTCTTCCAATTCGTTATCGCTTCAATCTTAGCTGGGTCCACGGTAATCCCATCAGGATTAATCACGTGACCTAAAAATTGCACTTCTCTTAACCAGAACGCGCACTTCGAAAACTTGGCATACAACTTCTCTTTCTTCAGAGTCTCCAGTACCTCTCTCAGATGCTCAGCATGTTCAGACTCGCTCTTTGAATAAACCAATATATCATCGATGAAGACGATAACCGACTTATCCAACATCGGTCGACACACCCTATTCATCATGTCCATAAATGCTGCAGGAGCATTGGTTAGACCGAATGACATTACGAGGAACTCGTAGTGTCCATACCGCGTTCGGAACGCTGTCTTAGGGATGTCTGCCTCTTTCACCTTCAGCTGATGGTAGCCTGATCTGAGATCTATTCGTGAGAACCAACTTGAACCTTGCAGTTGGTCAAACAGATCGTCAATCCTAGGCAAGGGGTATCTATTCTTTACCGTAAGCTTATTCAACTCACGATAGTCTATGCACATTCTCATACTTCCATCCTTTTTCTTCACAAACAAAACCGGTGCGCCCCACGGAGAAACACTCGGTCTGATAAAACCCTTGTCGAGGAGTTCTTGCAGTTGGGACATCAATTCCTTCATCTCGGACGGTGCTAGACGGTAAGGCGCTTTCGCGACGGGCTGGGCTCCTGGTACTAGATCTATCTGAAATTCTATCTCTCGCTCAGGTGGCAACCCCGGAAGATCCTCAGGGAATACTTCTGGGTAGTCGCGCACAATAGGAACATTCTTCATTTCTTTCGTCTCGGCCGTAGCGTTGACAACATACGCCAGGTATGCACCGCACCCTCGCCTTAACAAACCCTCGGCTTTTATCATCGAAATGACATTAAGCCCATAACTCTCCTTATCACCATAAATCGTCACCGCACTACCATCCAATGACTTTAACCTTATCATCTTACTTTTACATACTATCTGAGCCTCAAACTCAGACAACCAATCCATACCCAAGACTACATCGAACCCTCCTAAGGCCATAACATACAAAGTAACTGGGAACTCGTGTCCCTCTAACTCTATCTTACAATTCTTAACCATTTTTGTTATTTTCACCGAAGTGTCACTTGCGGTTTCTACTACAAAAGTTTCAGACACTCGGCAGCCTTTCATTTTAGCTAGTTTACTAAACGTCGTAGCTACAAAACTTCTATTCGCACCAGAATCAAATAATACAGAAGCGGAAACATCGTTCACTAGAAACGTACCTGTGACGACATCCGGAATCTGCCTGGCTTGTTCCTGGGTCAGCATGTAGGCTCTAGTTCTGGGCCTAGCTTGATCGGCATCCTTCTTTCCACTACCTCCAGCTACACCTTCAGTGCATTCCCTTGACATATGGCCTGTCTTGCCACATTTGTAACATGCTGGCTTCGCACTGCACTCATTGGCATAATGCCCTACCTTCCCGCACTTATAACAGGCATTCGACCCCATTCTGCATTCTCCACCATGAGCCTTTCCACATTTGAGACAAACATTAGAACTTTTACCCCACTTGCACTCACCACCATGCCTCTTTCCGCAGGTCTTACACGATCTCTTCTCCCACACTTTCTGTTTCTTATCCTTGGAGTTCCATAACTGAGTACCGGGTCGTTTAGCAGGAGTGACCCCTTTCTTCTCTTTCTCTTCGTCCCTTTCCACCCTATCATCCGCGGCCACGTCAGCATAGACCATTTCCGCGAGTCCAACAGCCGAATCAAAAGTAGCAGGTTGAATCGCCCTGACTAACATGCGGACCTTTTGTGGCAACCCCCTCACATAACATTTGATTCTCTTGACCTCAGTGTCAACCATGTCAGGCACCAACCTAGATAGTCGGTTGAACTCCGTGGTATACTCACGATGCGTCATCATACCGGCTTTTAAATTATGGAACTTCATCTCCGTTCTTTCAACCTCGGCATCTGCACAGAACTTCTTCATTACCAACTCTTTCAAATCTTCCCACTTCATTGCTCCAATCTCATCCTTAGTCTTTCTCTGCTCCACACTTTCCCACCAATACATAGCCTCATCTACGAATGACTGAGTAGCATAACCCACAGCTTGGTCGGGACGGCATTCGCTAATGCGGATAACCTTGTCCATAGCGGTTATCCACTGGAGAGTAGCGATTGCGTCTCCTAAACCAGTCAGCTTTGGCGGGTCACAACCTTTGAAGGACTTATAGCTGCACCCACCTTGTCCTCCTCTCCTATCATCGACTTTCACAGACTTATCCCCACTCGAGGCCCCTCTTTCACCTTCCCCATCCTTTCTACCATCACCACCCGCCCCTTCAGCAGTTCGCTCACGGCTTCCAGCAGATCCTTCGGGATTCAGGTTCTTCACAGCAGCAACTACAGCCTGAACGATGGCTGCTTGAACTGCAGGGCTAAGTTGAACTTCCTCGTTGTTGTTCTGGTCTCCTCCAGCTGCGCTTCCTTCATCTTCGGTGTGGGAAGCTTCTTCCACCGAGGGTTGCCGGACAAGACGAGGCCTGCCACGACGCCCAGCGCGACCCCCAGTTTCAACAAATTCTCCAGCTCCAGCCATTAGTATTCTAAAGGGGAAAACACAAACATCGTCACTCAAGGAACCGTTTAGTACAAGGATGGTAAGGCTAACAGGTAATAACAGTGGCCAGTTGTGATTAGCTGATCACGTTACTTTCCGTGTCCTATACACTTCCTTTTATGAGTCTATTTGTGCTGGTTCTACTTAAGTAGTTAGTCAAATCAACAATCAATTATTCCTATCCGTACCAATCTCATATCTTTTCTTTCTCATTAACATATATCATTTAATCATACCTTTCACCTTTACTGATCTTGCTTGAGCGACACATGGCATTCTTGAACTGGCAACTTCTTTCTTTTCTTACTTAAATCCCATTCTCTGTTCAAGTTTAAGCATGTAGGATGCTTAAATCTCTTGAACTTTGCTCTGATACCAACTTGTAAGGCCCCGTTACCGGTAACCCTACTTTCGTGTTGGATTTACTCATAAACACAGTTCTAAATATCAGAGTTAATTAAAAACTTTACGCGGAATATAAAACTTTCATGAAACATTACATATCGATTCATAATCATGTCTTAAAACATTCCTCTTGTCTTTCAAAATCAAAACATAACTTAATAAACATATCAGATCTTCAGATGCCAGGCTTTAGTCTTCTGCCATGTGTCCTCCACTCAAGCCAGCTGTCTCAACCTACTCACCTGCGTGCATACTAAAAGTCAGCTACGCTGAGTGAGTTCTAGTTAATCATACAATACCATACAATACCATATTACATACATACGTACTTAACCTCATAACTTTCTTTCATACACACATAAGTACTCATGCCTTCATTCTTACTTACATACTTTCTTTACATTCATAATCATACGTTTTAAAGAGCCTTTCGTCCTATAACCTCACAGATATTATAAGGGTCTGGTCCCTAACATCACAGATATTATAAGGGTCTGGTCCCTAACATCACAGATATTATAAGGGTCTGGTCCCTAACATCACAGATATTATAAGGGTCTGGTCCCTAACATCACAGATATTATGAGGGTCTGGTCCCTAACATCACAGATATTATTAGGGTCTGGTCCCTAACATCACAGATATTATAGGGTCTGGTCCCTTGTTTTCGAATATTAGTAGGGTTCGATTCCCTCTTCGTTACCATACAACCATACATCATACCTCGAGTATTATTAGGGCTCGGTACCCTTTTCATAACCATACAACCATACAACCGTTATTTCCTTCTTTTATTAACTTTATTACGTTCATACACATAAACATACATATCATACTTGCCATATTTATAACGTTACAACCTGACAGTACGTGCATTATCCGAAGATCGTTCACGTACCATCAAGCAATCATTCATACATATCATACTTACCATATTTATAACGTTACAACCTGACAGTACGTGCAATATCCGAAGATCGTTCACGTACCATCAAGCAATCATTCATACATATCATACTTACCATATTTATAACGTTACAACCTGACAGTACGTGCAATATCCGAAGATCGTTCACGTACCATCAAGCAATCATTCATACCTATCACATATATCACATATGGCATACACTTATCACTTAGGATAAATGTATTAACAACACATCAAGTATGCACACAGCCCCGAGAACATAACAAGGAATGGGGCTAGAAACTCACCTGGATCCTGTTACGCTCGCCGTTGATCGTAATTCCTTTCTTTAACTGGGCTCGGCTAACTGTATAATATTTACACATATCAATTAACTACTACTTCTCGTTTTGTATTTCTATCTATATATGACCCACAACGAACGGGGGTCCGGGGGCAGCGCCCCTGGCAGCGGGGTTCTAGGGGCGGCAGCCCCTAGCGGGGTCCAAGGGGCAGAGCCCCTGGCTGGGGTTAAGCTGCCATGTCAGCTTGGAAAAATTTTATTTTCGATAACTGCCTTAACACATTTTCCATTAGGTTTTTAATTTATTTTCTAAGCGAACTTCACTTTAGGCGAAGTTAAACCTTAGGCGAACTTGGCTTCAGGCGAAGTTAAACCTTAGGCGAACTTGGCTTCAGGCGAAGTTAAACCTTAGGCGAACTTGGCTTTTAGGCGAAGTTAAACCTTAGGCGAACTTGGCTTTTAGGCGAAGTTAAACCTCAGGCGAACTTGGCTTTTAGGCGAAGTTACCATTTAGGCGAAGTTGCCATCAGGCGAAGTTGCCATCAGGCGAACTTGGCTGCAGGCGAACTTATCAGGCGAACTTGGCTTGCAGGCGAAGTTCATCAGGCGAACTTAGCTTGCAGGCGAAGTTCATCGCTTGAAGGCGAAGTTGCCCAGATGAAGGCGAAGTTGTCGCGCTGCAGATCTGTTTGCCCATAACTCCTTCGTTTCTTAGCCAAATAACTCGATTTTGGTACCCACGGAATCGTATGATCAGCGCCTACAAATCCCAACCATCAAATCGGCCTAAAATCGACGTTTTAGGGGTCCGATTTGGGCAGTTGTGTTTCGGGTCCGATTAACCCGTCAAATCCTAACCATTTTCAGTAATATTAGCTTTGCGGGATTAGTTCTTACCTTTCCAACTCAGATCTACCAGCACAATCTCGGGTCTCGACTTCGGATCTCGGTCGGTTATGTGTGTGTTTTTGAGTGTATAAAAGAGAAAGATGGAAATAAAATGATATCTTGGGCTTGGGATGGGTATTTATATCTCTCAAGCCCACGGGCCCAAGGCCCATTCTCATTTAACCCATCTTACGTAATCTAAGCCCATGACCCGTTCCTTACTCGACATTAAATAACTAAAACGTGAAATCACTAAACATAACTTTCTTTTGTTTAACAATATAAAAATTTTAGGATGTTACATGACCCATGTGCCATCACGTGGTGGCACATGGGCTTTGCTGAGTTGTCCACCCTTCATTGGCAGCTGTCAACATCAGCACATTCTTTATTCCTTAAAAGATACCTTCTGGAAGGTTGTCTGATGAGTACAATCATGGTTGTCCTTATCCTGATTTGGATTAGACTATTGTCTCATTTGTTGTGTGTCGCTTACGCGCGGCCTTTATGCGCCTATCCCGGGGATGCGCAGGGTCTTCTCTTTATTCTCACACTAAATGTGTGTGTTGTGTGCATATGTGATATGCGCCACGCGCAGATGTTTCATGCGCTTGCGCATAGGTTTTGGCTTTGTGTCTTCATGACATCCTGATTTCAAGCCTCTTGTCTATATCTTGTGGGTTGACCCGCCCCGCTCGATGTTAAGGCGGGTGCATACCCCTTCACATGCGGGGTGGCAGGGCAGTGATAGATGAACTACAAAAGAACCTCAAGCTCTCGCCAGAGCACGTCGAGGCTTCTAGAATGACGTTGCACCGGTTTGGGAACACGTCTTCCTCGTCGCTGTGGTACGAGATGAACTACATTGAATCAAAGGGGAGGATGAAGAAAGGTGATAGGGTTTGGCAAATTGCCTTCGGAAGTGGTTTCAAGTGTAACAGTGCCGTCTGGAAGTGTAACCGGAATATCAAGACTCCGGTGGACGGACCCTGGGCGGATTGCATTGATCGGTACCCGGTACATATCCCGGAGGTTGTGAAGCTCTAAATTCAAAGTAATAAAACGCAGTAATAATAATAATAATAATAATAATAATAATAATAATAATAATAATAATAATAATAATAATAAAACACATTTCAAAACTGTTGTTTCTATAATCATTTTATGTTTTTCTTCTTTTTTTTTACCTTCACTTATTTATGCAGAATTTCAAATTTGTAACTGTAAAACAAGATTTGATGTCTTATATAAGGTTGTGTATCAATATTCAATACATACGTTTTTCTATTTTCTTATAAACATGAGAATATGTTGCTGGAAGTTATTACAAGTTGATCAAGTTGACTTCATACTTATCATATTGTTACAAATAGGGCTCATAATTTATCATATTGTTATCCATTAATGGTTAATAATGGTGACTAAATATCTACTTTAGGTTACAACTTTTGAAAATAAATTGAAAGTATATATATATATATATATATATATATATAGCAAGGTTAAAATAAGAAGATTTTTTTTTAAAAAGTGTAGAAAGTGAGTTTTACCATTAGATCTAATAAAACACACCGCACAATAAACACACCACAACTAAAATAAAACACACTACACAATAAAAACACTTTCTATATCTACCATCAGATCAACATATCTAACGCAACAGAATACTTCTTACACTTATTAGACAAACTCCACTTCTTATTTTAACCCCACCTATATATATATATATATATAGGGAAATGATCAAGAGAGAACTCCTTGTTAGGGAGAGAACTAAGGAACTCCTAAGTCTAAGGTTATATTTGTAAATTGTCTCCCAATAATCCAACACAAACCTCCATTCCTAAGTCTATTCTGTTCGACCGTCTCGCTGGATTCCCCTATGCAACAATCTCAACACAATCCTCCATTGATGAGAAGTTAACACCTGCAAATCGAAGATCTTGAGTAATCGATGACTTTGAACCCTAATAATCGGTTATTTTAATCATTTAACATGTCAATTTCAGGTATTTATAATACGATTGTTATATTCTTTACTCATTCATGCTTTTTAATTGGTTTACATTCGTTTCAATGTTAAATCGATATGGTGTTGCTTCTTCTGAAAGTATTGCAAGCAAAATTGACATTGCAATTTCAGAATTAGGTGTTTCTAGGTTCAGAATCAATTACTACCGGATGAAGAAACCTAATTTGTATGGTTGAGTGCCTAATTGAGTTCATTTGGTGATATTGGTTCAATTTCTGGCAATTCTAAGTTTTTAATTGTCATATGGTGATTTTGATCAACAAGGTAACATTTTATTATATGCTACATATATGTAATATAATGTCAAGTATTACATATGTGTAATATAACGTATGCAGTTAAAATATTTTTTCTCACGTGTATTACATGTGTGCTTTCGTGTCCTGTTACAACTATTTTATTGTGATGTTGGTAATTGTTGCTATTAAGTTTCAAAATGAATGCCTAGCGAGTTAAACATATGTTACACGTACGCAATATATTTACGAGTGCCTCACCAGTTACAAATTTTTTTGCATATAAGCGACTACCGAACATTATCTTTTAACAAACTGCATATATATGGTATATACTAGGGGTGTGCAAAGCGTATAACCCGACCCAACCCGGATGAAGACCGACCCGGCCCGCGGACCGATCCAACTGAAGTTACAAGACCGAAGCATGAACCGATGGAAATGAATAGGTATTGGTCATTAAACAATCAGTCTATCGGTATTTGCACATATGACTGAAACCAACAAAAAACCTTCAATAATTTGAATCAATCTTGTATGAATCAAGGCAATGATCCTTGGAGAGTATTCAATTGAAAGTATCAATCCATTACCAAGGTCTTCAGCAGGTGCAGTTACTTTCATGCAAGATTATATATTTTTATTTTTTTTTAATTTGAAGTATATGTTGAATGTTCCCCCAGATTCTTCTTTTATAACTGCTTATAACAATGTATTTCTCAATTTGGATGCTTAATTGATCAATATAGGCTTAATTTATTGTTTGATTCATTGCACCCTCCAACTGTTTGATGAAATGTCTCAATGAACATCGGTTATTCGGTATTCAATGGACCCGACCCGAAACTGATTGGGCATGATATTCAAGACCGAATTTATAAGTTGGTAAATAGCCCGGTCCGGGTTTGGGTTTTTTCGGGCCGGATCTAAATGTGCACACCCCTAGTATACACAAACATTTGCATCAGCATTACATTACCCATTTTCCACATATATTACACATGTGCAATATGACTGAACCATCGATTTCTTAATTGGTTCAGTTATTCTTATTAGACTATTATTGGTTATTTTGGAGCCTTTAATTATTTAACTGTTTTTGTTAAGTTTGTTTATGAATTAATGTTTTCAGAAGATAAATGACCAAATGAGATTGGCTACAAGGGGAACATATTTTGCAAAAGCATACACAGTTCAATATGGAACATGCACCTTTCCTTACAATTTCGCTTGCTGACAATATCTTGCAAAGACAAAGGTTTGTACCGAATCGAAAGTAACTTTGAATAAGAATGCTTTTAACTAATATATATGTTTTCTTCTTGATCTAAGCATAACATTATTGTGTTAATTGTATAATGCAGAAAGCGTCATTAATGTTAGATCTATAGTTGGAGTGCGAAAGGAAGGACAAATTCAAGTGTGTTTCAAATGTTTTATGGAAATGGTGATGTGTGTGGTAATTCAAGTTTTTTATGTAAATCATCTTTGTAATATGGTGTAAAAAAACTTAATTAACTCCTATGTTTGTTTCATTCTGCAATTATTGGTGTAAAAATTCCTATGTTTCATTATGCAATTCTGTTTACGTGAAAGTTAGAACCTTATTTACTTGGTTATGGCACAATATTCTCAATAACCACTGATACAAACATGAAATGCGTCCAATCAAATATTACTTGTTTTAAAGCAAAGTCATCTAATCCAATGCAAGGAAAGCAAATAGAACCTACACTATAGTTTATCTATATAATTACTATAGTGCTTCCATAGTGAACGCTACATACCTATTTAATTGTCTAAATCATGATACTTGCTACAACATTCACCATTAATACGCATAAAATATTGCATATATGCATTCATACAATAGAAAGTGCTCACATTAAAGTACTGTAATATTCATATGCATATTGTATTGACACTAACAATTCCAAGTACTAAGCTTCTAAAAACATCTCATTTCTTTGACATCGTATTCCAAAGCATGTACTTTTTTTCACGCCTTAAGTTTTTTGAACTCCTTAGTTTTTCTAGCACCACATTTTATTTTTCTTTCTACCTTCTTTGCTTTATGCTCTTCATCACCTAGTTAACATTAAACCAACAAGTTAATTTATTTATGCAATACATTAGTACTATGCATGTAAAAAAAAGGAAAGAAAGAAATACATTGAAACAAAAAAGATCAAACCTGGGTAATTGCTGTCCAGAAGCGTGTTCCATACCAATAGACCACTTTTAAATATTTTACACTGCTTGAGTTTTGTTATTTATATATACATATATAGTTGATTAATATTTGAAAGTAATTGGCCCTGAAAATGTGGCCCTGTGCGGTGGCCCACCTTGCATAC